>NC_090328.1:97871929-97969429 GCF_035084215.1 Heptranchias perlo | reverse complement strand
TGTAAGTGCATGTGAGAGATTGAGTGTGTGTGTGTGTAAGTGCATGTGACAGATTGTGTGTGTGTAAGTGCATGTGAGAGATTGAGTGTGTGTGTGAATGTGTGTAAGTGCATGTGAGAGATTGAGTGTGTGCGTAAGTGCATGTGAGAGATTGAGTGTGTGAGTGTGTGTAAGTGCATGTGAGAGATTGAGTGTGTGTGTGTGTAAGTGCATGTGAGAGATTGAATGTGTGTGTGTGTGTGTGTGTAAGTGCATGTGAGAGATTAAGTGTGTGTGTGTGTGTAAGTGCATGTGAGAGATTGTGTGTGTGTGTGTAAGTGCATGTGAGAGATTGAGTGTGTGTGTGTGTGTAAGTGCATGTGAGAGATTGAGTGTGTGTGTGTGTAAGTGCATGTGAGAGATTGAGTGTGTGTGTGTGTGTAAGTGCATGTGAGAGATTGAGTGTGTGTGTGTGTAAGTGCATGTGAGAGATTGAGTGTGTGTGTGTGTAAGTGCATGTGAGAGATTGAGTGTGTGTGTGTGTGTAAGTGCATGTGAGAGATTGAGTGTGTGTGTGCAAGTGCATGTGAGAGATTGAGCGTGTGTGTGTGTGTATGTGAGAGAATGAGTGTGTATGTGAGAGATTGAGTGTGTGTGTGTAAGTGCATGTGAGAGATTGAGTGTGTGTGTGTGTGTGTGTGCGTGTGTAAGTGCATGTGAGAGATTGAGTGTGTGTGTGTGTGTGTGTGTAAGTGCATGTGAGAGATTGAGTGTGAGAGTGTGTCAGTGCATGTGAGAGAGAGTGTGTGTGTGTGTAAGTGCATGTGAGAGATTGAGTGTGTGTGTGTGTAAGTGCATGTGAGAGATTGAGTGTGTGTGTGTGTAAGTGCATGTGAGAGATTGAGTGTGTGTGTGTGTAAGTGCATGTGAGAGATTGAGTGTGTGTGTGTAAGTGCATGTGAGAGATTGAGTATGTGTGTGTAAATGCATCTGAGAGATTGAGTGTGTGTGTGTAAGTGCATGTGAGAGATTGAGTGTGTGTGTGTAAGTGCATGAGAGATTGAGTGTGTGAGTGTGTGTAACTGCATGTGAGAGATTGAGTGTGTGTGTGTAAGTGCATGTGAGAGGTTGAGTGTGTGTGTGTGTGTGTGTGTGTGTAAGTGCATGTGAGAGATTGTGTGTGTGTGTAAGTGCATGAGAGATTGTGTGTGTGTGTGTAAGTGCATGTGAGAGATTGTGTGTGTGTGTGTAAGTGCATGTGAGAGATTGTGTGTGTGTGTAAGTGCATGTGAGAGATTGAGTGTGTGTGTGTGCAAGTGCATGTGAGAGATTGAGTGTGTGTGTGCAAGTGCATGTGAGAGATTGAGTGTGTGTGTGCAAGTGCATGTGAGAGATTGAGTGTGTGTGTGTGTATGTGAGAGAATGAGTGTGTATGTGAGAGATTGAGTGTGTGTGTGTAAGTGCATGTGAGAGATTGAGTGTGTGTGTGTGTGTGCGTGTGTAAGTGCATGTGAGAGATTGAGTGTGTGTGTGTGTGTAAGTGCATGTGAGAGATTGAGTGTGAGAGTGTGTAAGTGCATGTGAGAGAGAGTGTGTGTGTGTGTGTGTGTGTGTAAGTGCATGTGAGAGATTGAGTGTGTGTGTGTGTAAGTGCATGTGAGAGATTGAGTGTGTGTGTGTGTGTAAGTGCATGTGAGAGATTGAGTGTGTGTGTGTAAGTGCATGTGAGAGATTGAGTATGTGTGTGTAAATGCATCTGAGAGATTGAGTGTGTGTGTGTAAGTGCAGGTGAGAGATTGAGTGTGTGTGTGTAAGTGCATGAGAGATTGAGTGTGTGAGTGTGTGCAACTGCATGTGAGAGATTGAGTGTGTGTGTGCAAGTGCATGTGAGAGATTGAGTGTGTGTGTGTGTAAGTGCATGTGAGAGATTGAGTGTGTGTGTGTGTGTGTGTAAGTGCATGTGAGAGATTGAGTGTGTGTGTGTGTGTGTGTAAGTGCATGTGAGAGATTGAGTGTGTGTGTGTGTGTGTGTGTAAGTGCATGTGAGAGATTGAGAGTGTGTGTGTGTGTAAGTGCATGTGAGAGACTGAGTGTGTGTGTAAGTGCATGTGAGAGATTGTGTGTGTGTGTCTGTGTGTGTGCATGTGAGAGATTGAGTGTGTGTGTGTATGTATGTGAGAGATTGAGTGTGTGTGTGTGTGTGTGTGTGTGTAAGTGCATGAGAGAGATTGAGTGTGTGTGTAAGTGCATGTGAGAGATTGTGTGTGTGTGTGTCTGTGTGTGTGCATGTGAGAGATTGAGTGTGTGTGTGTGTAAGTGCATGTGAGAGATTGAGTGTGTGTGTGTGTGTGTAAGTGCATGTGAGAGATTGAGTGTGTGTGTGTGTGTGTAAGTGCATGTGAGAGATTGAGTGTGTGTGTGTGTAAGTGCATGTGAGAGATTGAGTGTGTGTGTGTGTGTGTGAGTGCATGTGAGAGATTGAGTGTGTGTGTGTGTGTAAGTGCATGTGAGAGATTGAGTGTGTGTGTGTGTGTGTAAGTGCATGTGAGAGATTGAGTGTGTGTGTGTGTGTAAGTGCATGTGAGAGATTGAGTGTGTGTGTGTGTAAGTGCATGTGAGAGATTGAGTGTGTGTGTGTGTGTGTGTAAGTGCATGTGAGAGATTGAGTGTGTGTGAGTGTGTGTGTGTAAGTGCATGTGAAAGATTGAGTGTGTGTGTAAGTGCATGTGAGAGATTGAGTGTGTGAGTGTGTAAGTGCATGTGAGAGAGAGTGTGTGTGTGTGTGTGTGTCTAAGTGCATGTGAGAGATTGAGTGTGTGTGTGTATGTGAGAGATTGTGTGTGTGTGTGTGTAAGTGCATGTGAGAGATTGAGTGTGTGTGTGTGTGTGTAAGTGCATGTGAGAGATTGAGTGTGTGTGTGTAAGTGCATGTGAGAGATTGAGTGTGTGTGTGCAAGTGCATGTGAGAGATTGAGTGTGTGTGTGCAAGTGCATGTGAGAGATTGAGTGTGTGTGTGTAAGTGCATGTGAGAGGTTGAGTGTGTGTGTATGTGAGAGATTGAGTGAGTGTGTGTGTGTGTGTGTGTGTGTGTGTGTAAGTGCATGTGAGAGATTGAGTGTGTGTATGTGAGAGATTGAGTGAGTGTGTGTGTGTGTGTGTGTGTGTGTGTGTAAGTGCATGTGAGAGATTGAGTGTGTGTATGTGAGAGATTGAGTGTGTGTGTGTGTGTGTAAGTGCATGTGAGAGATTGAGTGTGTGTGTGTATGTGAGAGATTGAGTGTGTGTGTGTGTAAGTGCATGTAAGAGATTGAGTGTGTGTGTGCAAGTGCATGTGAGAGGTTGAGTGTGTGTGTGTATGTCTGTGAGAGATTGAGTGTGTGTGTGTGTGTGTGTGTGTGTGTAAGTGCATGTGAGAGATTGTGGGTGTGTGTGTATGTATGTGAGAGATTGAGTGTGTGTGTGTGTAAGTGCATGTAAGAGATTGAGTGTGTGTGTGCAAGTGCATGTGAGAGGTTGAGTGTGTGTGTATGTGAGAGATTGAGTGAGTGTGTGTGTGTGTGTGTGTGTGTGTAAGTGCATGTGAGAGATTGAGTGTGTGTATGTGAGAGATTGAGTGAGTGTGTGTTTGTGTGTGTGTGTGTGTGTAAGTGCATGTGAGAGATTGAGTGTGTGTATGTGAGAGATTGAGTGTGTGTGTGTGTGTGTGTAAGTGCATGTGAGAGATTGAGTGTGTGTGTGTATGTGAGAGATTGAGTGTGTGTGTGTGTAAGTGCATGTGAGAGATTGAGTGTGTGTGTGTGTCTGTAAGTGCATGTGAGAGATTGAGTGTGTGTGTGTAAGTGCATGTGAAAGATTGAGTGTGTGTGTAAGTGCATGTGAGAGATTGAGTGTGTGAGTGTGTAAGTGCATGTGAGAGAGAGTGTGTGTGTGTGTGTATGTGTGTGAGTGCATGTGAGAGATTGAGTGTGTGTGTGTGTGTGTAAGTGCATGTGAGAGATTGAGTGTGTGTGTGTGTAAGTGCATGTGAGAGATTGTGTGTGTGTGTAAGTGCATGTGAGAGATTGAGTGTGTGTGTAAGTGCATGTGAGAGATTGAGTGTGTGTGTAAGTGCATGTGAGAGATTGTGTGTGTGTGTGTGTGTGTGTGCATGTGAGAGATTGAGCGTGTGTGTATGTATGTGAGAGATTGAGTGTGTGTCTGTGTGTGTGTGTGTGTGTGTGTAAGTGCATGTGAGAGATTGTGTGTGTGTGTGTGTGTGTGTGTGTGTAAGTGCATGTGAGAGATTGAGTGTGTGTGTGTGTGTGTGTGTGTAAGTGCATGTGAGAGGTTGAGTGTGTGTGTGCAAGTGCGTGTGAGAAATTGAGTGTGTGTGTGCAAGTGCGTGTGAGAGATTGAGTGTGTGTGTGCAAGTGCATGTGAGAGATTGAGTGTGTGTGCAAGTGCATGTGAGAGATTGAGTGTGTGTGTGTGTGTGTGTGTGTGTGTGTAAGTGCATGTGAGAGATTGAGTGTGTGTATGTGAGAGATTGAGTGTGTGTGTGTGTAAGTGCATGTGAGAGATTGAGTGTGTGTGTGTGTAAGTGCATGTGAGAGATTGAGTGTGTGTGTGTGTAAGTGCATGTGAAAGATTGAGTGTGTGTGTAAGTGCATGTGAGAGATTGAGTGTGTGTGTAAGTGCATGTGAGAGATTGTGTGTGTGTGTGTGTGTGTGTGTGTGTGCATGTGAGAGATTGAGTGTGTGTGTGTAAGTGCATGTGAGAGATTGAGTGTGTGTGTGTAAGTGCATGTGAGAGATTGAGTGTGTGTGTGTGTAAGTGCATGTGAGAGATTGAGTGTGTGTGTCAGTGCATGTGAGAGATTGTGTGTGTGTGTGAGTGCATGTGAGAGATTGTGTGTGTGTGTGTAAGTGCATGTGAGAGATTGAGTGTTTGTGTGTGTAAGTGCATGTGAGAGATTGAGTGTGTGTAAGTGCATGTGAGAGATTGAGTGTGTGTGTGTGTAAGTGCATGTGAGAGATTGAGTGTGTGTGTGTGTGTAAGTGCATGTGAGAGATTGTGTGTGTGTGTGTGTGTGTGTGTGTGTAAGTGCATGTGAGAGATTGTGTGTGTGTGTGTAAGTGCATGTGAGAGATTGTGTGTGTAAGTGCATGTGAGAGATTGAGTGTGTGTGCAAGTGCATGTGAGAGATTGAGTGTGTGTGTGCAAGTGCATGTGAGAGATTGAGTGTGTGTGTGCAAGTGCATGTGAGAGATTGAGTGTGTGTGTGCAAGTGCATGTGAGAGATTGAGTGTGTGTGTGCAAGTGCATGTGAGAGATTGAGTGTGTGTGTGTGTGTATGTGAGAGATTGAGTGTGTGTGTGTGTGTATGTGAGAGATTGAGTGTGTGTGTGTGTGTGTAAGTGCATGTGAGAGATTGAGTGTGTGTGTATGTGAGAGATTGAGTGTGTGTGTGTGTAAGTGCATGTGAGAGATTGAGTGTGTGAGTGTGTAAGTGCATGTGAGAGAGAGTGTGTGTGTAAGTGCATGTGAGAGAGAGTGTGTGTGTGTGTGTGTGAGTGCATGTGAGAGATTGAGTGTGTGTGTGCATGTAAGTGCATGTGAGAGATTGAGTGTGTGTGTAAGTGCATGTGAGAGATTGAGTGTGTGAGTGTGTAAGTGCATGTGAGAGATTGAGTGTTTGTGTGTGTAAGTGCATTTGAGAGATTGAGTGTGTGTGTAAGTGCATGTGAGAGATTGAGTGTGTGTGTGTAAGTGCATGTGAGAGATTGAGTGTGTGTGTGTAAGTGCATGTGAGAGATCGAGTGTGTGTGTGTAAGTGCATGTGAGAGATTGTGTGTGTGTGTGTGTGTGTGTGTAAGTGCATGTGAGAGATTGTGTGTGTGTGTGAAAGTGCATGTGAGAGATTGTGTGTGTTAGTGCATGTGAGAGATTGAGTGTGTGTGTAAGTGCATGTGAGAGATTGAGTGTGTGTGTGCAAGTGCATGTGAGAGATTGAGTGTGTGTGTGCAAGTGCATGTGAGAGATTGAGTGTGTGTGTGCAAGTGCATGTGAGAGATTGAGTGTGTGTGTGCAAGTGCATGTGAGAGATTGAGTGTGTGTGTGCAAGTGCATGTGAGAGATTGAGTGTGTGTGTGTGTATGTGAGAGATTGAGTGTGTGTGTGTATGTGAGAGATTGAGTGTGTGTGTGTGTGTGTGTGTGTAAGTGCATGTGAGAGATTGAGTGTGTGTGTGTATGTGAGAGATTGAGTGTGTGTGTGTGTAAGTGCATGTGAGAGATTGAGTGTGTGTGTGTATGTAAGTGCATGTGAGAGATTGAGTGTGTGTGTGTAAGTGCATGTGAAAGGTTGAGTGTGTGTGTAAGTGCATGTGAGAGTTTGAGTGTGTGAGTGTGTCAGTGCATGTGAGAGAGTGTGTGTGTGTGTGTGTGAGTGCATGTGAGAGATTGAGTGTGTGTGTGTGTGTGTGTGTAAGTGCATGTGAGAGATTGAGTGTGTGTGTGTAAGTGCATGTGAGAGATTGTGTGTGTGTGTAAGTGCATGTGAGAGATTGAGTGTGTGTGTGTAAGTGCATGTGAAAGATTGAGTGTGTGTGTAAGTGCATGTGAGAGATTGAGTGTGTGTGTAAGTGCATGTGAGAGATTGTGTGTGTGTGTGTGTGTGTGCATGTGAGAGATTGAGTGTGTGTGTGTGTAAGTGCATGTGAGAGATTGAGTGTGTGTGTGTGTAAGTGCATGTGAGAGATTGTGTGTGTGTGTGTGTGTAAGTGCATGTGAGAGATTGTGTGTGTGTGTGAGTGCATGTGAGAGATTGTGTGTGTGTGTGTCAGTGCATGTGAGTGATTGAGTGTGTGTGTGTGTAAGTGCATGTGAGAGATTGAGTGTGTGTGTGTGCAAGTGCATGTGAGAGATTGAGTGTGTGTGTGCAAGTGCATGTGAGAGATTGAGTGTGTGTGTGCAAGTGCATGTGAGAGATTGAGTGTGTGTGTGCAAGTGCATGTGAGAGATTGAGTGTGTGTGTGCAAGTGCATGTGAGAGATTGAGTGTGTGTGTGTGTGTATGTGAGAGATTGAGTGTGTGTGTGTATGTGAGAGATTGAGTGTGTGTGTGTGTGTGTAAGTGCATGTGAGAGATTGAGTGTGTGTGTGTGTGTATGTAAGTGCATGTGAGAGATTGAGTGTGTGTGTGCAAGTGCATGTGAAAGATTGAGTGTGTGTGTAAGTGCATGTGAGAGATTGAGTGTGTGAGTGTGTAAGTGCATGTGAGAGAGTGTGTGTGTGTGTGTGTGCATGTGAGAGATTGAGTGTGTGTGTGTGTGTGTGTGTGTGAGTGCATGTGAGAGATTGAGTGTGTGTGTGTGTGTGTGTGTAAGTGCATGTGAGAGATTGAGTGTGTGTGTAAGTGCATGTGAGAGATTGTGTGCGTGTGTAAATGCATGTGAGAGATTGTGTGTGTGTGTGTGTGTGTGTGTATGTGAGAGATTGAGTGTGTGTGTGTGTGTGTGTGTGTAAGTGCATGTGAGAGATTGTGTGTGTGTGTGTGTGTAAGTGCATGTGAGAGATTGAGTGTGTGTGTGTGTGTGTGTAAGTGCATGTGAGAGATTGAGTGTGTGTGTGTAAGTGCATGTGAGAGATTGAGTGTGTGTGTAAGTGCATGTGAGAGATTGAGTGTGTGTGTAAGTGCATGTGAGAGATTGTGTGTTTGTGTGTAAGTGCATTTGAGAGATTGAGTGTGTGTGTGTGTGTGTGTGTGTAAGTGCATGTGAGAGATTGAGTGTGTGTGTGTGTATGTGAGAGATTGAGTGTGTGTGTGTATGTGAGAGATTGAGTGTGTGTGTGTATGTGAGAGATTGAGTGTGTGTGTGTGTGTAAGTGCATGTGAGAGATCGAGTGTGTGTGTGTGTCAGTGCATGTGAAAGATTGAGTGTGTGTGTAAGTGCATGTGAGAGATTGAGTGTGTGTGTAAGTGCATGTGAGAGATTGTGTGTGTGTGTGTGTGTGTGCATGTGAGAGATTGAGTGTGTGTGTGTGTGTCAGTGCATGTGAGAGATTGAGTGTGTGTGTGTGTGTGTGTGTGTGTAAGTGCATGTGAGAGATTGTGTGTGTGTGTGTGTAAGTGCATGTGAGAGATTGTGTGTGTGTGTGTAAGTGCATGTGAGAGATTGTGTGTGTGTGTGTGTAAGTGCATGTGTGTGATTGAGTGTGTGTGTGTAAGTGCATGTGAGAGATTGAGTGTTTGTGTGTGTAAGTGCATGTGAGAGATTGAGTGTGTGTGTAAGTGCATGTGAGAGATTGAGTGTGTGTGTGCAAGTGCATGTGAGAGATTGAGTGTGTGTGTGCAAGTGCATGTGAGAGATTGAGTGTGTGTGTGCAAGTGCATGTGAGAGATTGAGTGTGTCTGTGCAAGTGCATGTGAGAGATTGAGTGTGTGTGTGCAAGTGCATGTGAGAGATTGAGTGTGTGTGTGTGTGTTTGTGAGAGATTGAGTGTGTGTGTGTATGTGAGAGATTGAGTGTGTGTGTGTGTGTGTAAGTGCATGTGAGAGATTGAGTGTGTGTGTATGTGAGAGATTGAGTGTGTGTGTGTGTAAGTGCATGTGAGAGATTGAGTGTGTGTGTGTGTGTGTGTGTGTGTGTAAGTGCATGTGAGAGATTGAGTGTGTGTGTAAGTGCATGTGAAAGATTGAGTGTGTGTGTAAGTGCATGTGAGAGATTGAGTGTGTGAGTGTGTAAGTGCATGTGAGAGAGAGTGTGTGTGTGTGTGTGAGTGCATGTGAGAGATTGAGTGTGTGTGTGTGTGTGTGTGTGTGTGTAAGTGCATGTGAGAGATTGAGTGTGTGTGTAAGTGCATGTGAGAGATTGAGTGTGTGTGTGAGTGTGTTTCGTGCATGTGAGAGATTGAGTGTGTGTGTGTGAGTGCATGTGAGAGATTGAGTGTGTGTGTGTGAGTGCATGTGAGAGACTGAGTGTGTGTTTGTGTGTGTAAGTGCATGTGAGGGATTGAGTGTGTGTGTGTAAGTGCATGTGAGAGATTGAGTGTGTGTGTGTAAGTGCATGTGAGAGATTGAGTGTGTGTGTGTAAGTGCATGTGAGAGATTGAGTGTGTGTGTGTAAGTGCATGTGAGAGATTGTGTGTGTGTGTGTAACTGCATGTGAGAGTTGTGTGTGTGTGTGTGTAAGTGCATGTGAGAGATTGAGTGTGTGTGTGTAAGTGCATGTGAGAGATTGAGTGTGTGTTTTTTTTTTATTCGTTCACGGGATGTGGGCGTCGCTGGCGAGGCCAGCATTTATTGCCCATCCCTAATTGCCCTCGAGAAGGTGGTGGTGAGCCACCTTCTTCAACTGCTGCAGTCCGTGTGGTGACGGTTCTCCCACAGTGCTGTTACGAAGGGAGTTCCAGGATTTTGACCCAGCGACAATGAAGGAACGGCGATATATTTCCAAGTCGGGATGGTGTGTGACTTGGAGGGGAACGTGCAGGTGATGTTGTTCCCATGTGCCTGCTGCTCTTGTCCTTCTAGGTGGTAGAGGTCGCGGGTTTGGGAGGTGCTGTTGAAGAAGCCTTGGCGAGTTGCTGCAGTGCATCCTGTGGATGGTACACACTGCAGCCACAGTGCACCGGTGGTGAAGGGAGTGAATGTTTCGTGTGGTGGATGGGGTGCCAAACAAGCGGGCTGCTTTACCTTGGATGGTGTCGAGCTTCTTGAGTGTTGTTGGAGCTGCACTCATCCAAGCAAGTGGAGAGTATTCCATCACACTCCTGACTTGTGCCTTGTAGATGGTGGAAAGGCTTTGGGCAGTCAGAAGGTGAGTCACTCGCCGCAGAATACCCAGCCTCTGACCTGCTCTCGTAGCCACAGTATTTATATGGCTGGTCCAGTTAAGTTTCTGGTCAATGGTGACCCCCAGGATGTTGATGGTGGGGGATTCGGTGATGGTAATGCCGTTGAATGTCAGGGGGAGGTGGTTGGACGCTCTCTTGTTGGAGATGGTCATTGCCTGGCACTTATCTGGCGCGAATGTTACTTGCCACTTATGAGCCCAAGCCTGCATGTTGTCCAGGTCTTGCTGCATGCGGGCTCGGACTGCTTCATTATTTGAGGGGTTGCGAATGGAACTGAACACTGTGCAGTCATCAGCGAACATCCCCATTTCTGACCTTATGATGGAGGGAAGGTCATTGATGAAGCAGCTGAAGATGGTTGGGCCTGGGACACTGCCCTGAGGAACTCCTGCAGCAATGTCCTGGGGCTGAGATGATTGGCCTCCAACAACCACTACTATCTTCCTGTGTGCTAGGTATGACTCCAGCCACTGGAGAGTTTTCCCCCTGATTCCCATTGACTTCAATTTTACTCGGGCTCCTTGGTGCCACACTCGGTCAAATGCTGCCTTGATGTCAAGGGCAGTCACTCTCACCTCACCTCTGGAATTCAGCTCTTTTGTCCATGTTTGGACCAACGCTGTAATGAGGTCTGGAGCCGAGTGGTCCTGGCGGAACCCAAACTGAGCATCGGTGAGCAGGTTATTGGTGAGTAAGTGCCGCTTGATAGCACTGTCGATGACACCTTCCATCACTTTGCTGATGATTGAGAGTAGACTGATGGGGCGGTAATTGGCCGGATTGGATTTGTCCTGCTTTTTGTGGACAGGACATACCTGGGCAATTTTCCACATTGTCGGGTAGATGCCAGTGTTGTAGCTGTACTGGAACAGCTTGGCTAGAGGCACAGCTAGTTCTGGAGCACAAGTCTTCAGCACTACAGCTGGGATGTTGTCGGGGCCCATAGCCTTTGCTGTATCCAGTGCACTCAGCCGTTTCTTGATATCACGTGGAGTGAATCGAATTGGCCGAAGGCTGGCTTCTGTGATGGTGGGGATATCGGGAGGAGGCCGAGATGGATCATCCACTCGGCACTTCTGGCTGAAGATGGTTGCAAACGCTTCAGCCTTGTCTTTTGCACTCACGTGCTGGACTCCGCCATCATTGAGGATGGGGATGTTTGCAGAGCCTCCTCCTCCCATTAGTTGTTTAATTGTCCACCACCATTCACGACTGGATGTGGCAGGACTGCAGAGCTTTGATCTGATCCGTTGGTTGTGGAATCGCTTAGCTCTGTCTATAGCATGTTGCTTCCACTGTTTAGCATGCATGTAGTCCTGAGTTGTAGCTTCACCAGGTTGGCACCTCATTTTTAGGTACGCCTGGTGCTGCTCCTGGCATGCTCTTCTACACTCCTCATTGAACCAGGGTTGATCCCCTGGCTTGTTGGTAATGGTAGAGTGAGGAATATGCCGGGCCATGAGGTTACAGATTGTGCTGGAATACAATTCTGCTGCTGCTGATGGCCCACAGCGCCTCATGGATGCCCAGTTTTGAGCTGCTAGATCCATTCTGAATCTATCCCATTTAGCACGGTGGTAGTGCCACACAACACGTTGGATGGTGTCCTCAGTGCGAAGACGGGACTTCATCTCCACGAGGACTGTGCGGTGGTCACTCCTACCAATACTGTCATGGACAGATGCATTTGCGACAGGTAGATTGGTGAGGACGAGGTCAAGTAAGTTTTTCCCTCGTGTTGGTTCGCTCACCACCTGCCGCAGGCCCAGTCTAGCAGCTATGTCCTTCAGGACTCGGCCAGCTCGGTCAGTAGTGGTGCTACCGAGCCACTCTTGGTGATGGACATTGAAGTCCCCCACCCAGAGTACATTTTGTGCCCTTGCTACCCTCAGTGCTTCCTCCAAGTGGTGCTCAACATGGAGGAGGACTGATTCATCAGCTGAGGGAGGACGGTAGGTGGTAATCAGCAGGAGGTTTCCTTGCCCATGTTTGACCTGATGCCATGAGATTTCATGGGGTCCAGAGTCAATGTTGAGGACTCCCAGGGCTACTCCCTCCTGACTGTATATCACTGTACCGCCACCTCTGGTGGATCTGTCCTGCTGGTGGGACAGGACATACCCAGGGATGGTGATGGAAGAGTCTGGGACGTTGGCTGAAAGGTATGATTCTGTGAGTTTGGCTATGTCAGGCTGTTGCTTGACTAGTCTGTGGGACAGCTCTCCCAATTTTGGCACAAGTCCCCAGATGTTAGTAAGGAGGACCTTGCAGGGTTGACTGGGCTTGGTGTTTTGCCGTTGTCGTGTCCGGTGCCTAGTGGTCCGATGCCGGGTGGTCCGTCCGGTTTTATTCTTATTATGACTTTTCGTAGCGAGATTTTACAACTGAGTGGCTTGCTAGGCCATTTCAGAGGGCAATTAAGAATCAACCACATTGCTGTGGGTCTGGAGTCACATATAGGCCAGACCGGGTAAGGATGGCAGGTTTCCTTCCCTAAAGGACATTAGTGAACCAGATGGGTTTTTACGACAATCCGGTAGTTTCATGGCCTTCATTACTGATACTAGTATTTTAATTCCAGATTTTATTTAATTAATTGAATTTAATTTGTGTAAGTGCATGTGAGAGATTGAGTGTGTGAGTGTGTGTAAGTGCATGTGAGAGATTGAGTGTGTGTGTGCAAGTGCATGTGAGAGATTGAGTGTGTGTGTGTAAGTGCATGTGAGAGATTGAGTGTGTGTGTAAGTGCATGTGAGAGATTGAGTGTGTGTGTGTAAGTGCATGTGAGAGATTGAGTGTGTGTGTGTAAGTGCATGTGAGAGATTGAGTGTGTGTGTGTAGGTGCATGTGAGGGATTGAGAGTGTGTAAGAGATTATTGCCAGGACTTCCCTCAGGGGTTCTCCCAATCGGCCCCGATAACCTCAGTGGAAGGTCAGCAGAAACCCCGTTCACACTGTTCATTCAGGGTTTCCGTTAATCTTTCACTGAAGTTATGGGGGCCGATTTGGAGAACCCCTGAGGAAATTATCACTGTTAGTGATATTTGTGAGTGTGTAAAAGAGAATGTGAGAAGATCATGAGCGTGTGAGAGATTTGTGAGTGTGTAAAAAAGTATGTGAGTGTGTAACAGTATTTTTATTATTTGTTCATTCTTGGGATGTGGTAACACTGGCAAGGCTGGTATTTATTGTCCATGCCTAGGTGTCCTGAGGACATTAAGGATCAACATTTGGGGTGGGACTGGAGTCAAGACAGTTGGGTTTTTCCAACAATCCAGCAGCTTTCATGGTCATTTTTCTGGTGCCAGCGCACAGATGACCAGATTTTAAAAAATTCAATTTCACAATTTGCCATGGTGGGATGTGAACTCATGACCTCTGGGTCACTAGTTCAGTTCCAAAACTACTCGAGGATTATGAGTGGGGAAATCACAGAGCAACTCTTGCGAGGGTTCGCCAAACCTTTCGAGCTGACCCTGGATGTGGCAGCCTCTGCTGCACGTCCCTTTCCCTGTTGCATGCCTTCATGGCCCCTGTTTTGGTGGAATGAGAGAGGGAGGGCAGGGGGAGAGAGAGAGAGAGACCCTGTGAATGGAAGCAGGGGGAGGGAGAAATCCTGTTGAATGGAGACAAGGGAAAGAGAGAGATCCTATTGAGTGGGGGCAGGGGAAAAGAGACCCTGCTGAGTGGGGGCAGGGGGAGAAAGAGATCTTGTTGAGTATGGGCGGGGGAGAGAGAGATCTTGTTGAGTGGGGGCAGGGGGAGAGAGAGATCTTGTTGAGTATGGGCAGGGGAGAGAGAGATCCTGTCAAAGGAGGTGGATGGTAAGAGAATGAAAACCTGCTGAAGGGGTGGCAAGAGAGATATTCTATTTATTGGCCAGGGTAAGACCTGTTGCAGTGAAGGGTGTGAACAGAGAACGAGAGAGAGGTTGTTGGTCCTGGGAAAGTGTCACTGGGTATCGACCCTTAACAATGGTGGCTTACAAGTTTGCAAGCAGCAGAATTCCAATGAGAAAATTACATGTTATAGGCAGAGGAGACACCTTGGAAGAGCTGTGGAAAGACCTCATCAACAATGAGGTAAGTTGCTGATGCACCATCTCTCTCACCCCCTTATTCACACAAGGTCCCAACTTTGACCCCACCAATCACTGGCCGCGTCAAGAAGACTCAAACTTCTCAGCAGGACCACAGAAAGTGAGGTAGTTGGAATCATGAGAATTAAAACCAAAATAGCAATAAAGCCTCAGCGATGTTGTTGTCATACCAATCTCTAAACAGAGGTTACGTCTTGGTCCAAAACAATAGGCTACTGGAGGCAGTGACGCACAATTTATTTCATTTAATTCTAAAGTACTTCTCGAAATAGCACAGACTTGAAAAAAATCCAATTCTACTGAATTACTAAACTGTTGTCACAGGACGTTGATGTACTTGTTTAGCTTTGGAGTTGTTGGTCCGCCTTGTGGGGCATCACAAGGGCCGCAGGGTACCATCGTATTTAGACCTCATAGTGTTAGTCATGCCCACAAAGCTGACTGACCAATCCAAGGGTAAACAAACAAAAACATCAGCTTTCCATGATTGTAGCTCAGTAATTAAATGTAATTAGAGGCTGGATTTATTTTTTAAGTTTGGGCTATTTTCAAAAGGACTGCAGAATTAAATAAAGAAAGCTGTGGGGTTATGCAGCTTCTCATTTTAAACTTAAATCAGATGCTTAGGAAAGCACCCAAAAAAAAAAGCAGCAGACAGCAGCCCTACCGTCAGTCGGATGAGATGCAAACCACTGTCGTCACAAATGTATTTTATAGCAGTAATCTGTCTCTGTGGAAAGTTGGTGAACAAAAGTAGAATTAAGATAATACTTTCCTCATTCCAGCTACTGCCACCTTTACTTCCCACAAAACGTAACTGCACAGATGATATCACTGTGCTTCAAAAAAACATTGGGGTAAATTCTCACCTTTAGTGTTCCTACGCATAGCCTCACATTTTAGAAACTTGAATCAAGTATATGGGTGTGTGTTGGAATTAGGATATGTGTATGAAAAATTGTACGGTGGGAGAAGGTGTGTCCAATTCTGCATTTCCATAAAGAGCACTAAAGACAAACACTTACCCCCTGTTGGTTGGTACCTGAAGATGATTTGAGCTCTGTCAAGGACGCTTAGGGCTGATTTTTCTCCATTCCCTACCTAGGATACACTTATCCGCACCTCCTTTGTGCTGGTCATTCACTTCCAGTGGTTCCTCCAAGGGTAGGTGGAGGTGTAGCACCTGCAGCAAGACAGAAAGAAATTGCATTTATATAGCGCTTTTCCTCAGGGCGTCCCAAAGCACTTTATAGCCAATGAAGTACTTTTGAAGTGTAGTCCCTGTTGTAATGTGGGCAAACGCAGCAGCCAATTTGCACACAGCAAGGTCTACACAGTGATGAGATAAATAACCAGTTAATCTGTTTTGGTGACGTTGCTTGAGGGATAAATATTGTCCAGGTCACGGGGGAAATTTCTCCTGCTTTTCTTTGAATAGTGCCATGAGATCTTTTACGTCTACCTGAGGGCAGACGGGGCCTCGGTTTAACGCCTCATCCGAAAGATGGCACCTCCAACACTTCCTCAGTACTGCACTGAAGGGTCAGTCTACATTACATGCTCAAATCTCTGGAATGGAGTTTGAACCCACGTCCTCCTGACTCAAAGACAAGAGTGCTACCGCTGAGCCACAGCTGACACTAGAATTGAAGTGAAACGGTAATGAGGCGGGAGTGATGTCAACACACCTTCGTCCTCATTTTTCTAGGTCTCTGCTTGGCAAATGGAGCAGCACCAACAGCAATTGGGCCTTAGTGTTTGTGCCCAGCCTTCTCCAATTGGCGGATCTGAGGAGGTGTAGGTGGTGAGCACAGGGAGGTACCAAAAAGGTACAAACCTTTTTTTGTCAGGTGCAGCGACTCAGGGTCTTTGGAGCTGCTTTTGGACAGCTGCCAGAAGACCCTGAAGCTGGCAGTCATTACCGCTGATGCAACTGGCTTGGTCTTGTAAAAGCAATAGATTTCACCCCTCCCCCCCGCCACAACCCCAGCTTCTGGCTGGAAGCTCCTGCCAATGCAAATGACCTGAACCTGGAAAATTTGGCTCAGGTCAGAGGGGAAGCACTCTTTGGGAGTGGTCAGGCGAGGGGTTGGGGAAGGAAAATTGGTCCTAGAAATTTTCTGCAATGGGCTTTTAGGTTAAAGGTGTCTAGTTGGGAGCTCCATCATTTCCTGGATCAGAGTTATGGGCGTATAGATCTGGAAATTACTAATGGTTTGTGAGATTTTGTTTTTTGCTACCAATTGCACTCGTAAGGAGAGAAGTGAGCAGGGATGTGGGGTTCAACGTTGACTGCCATTGGGAGGGAAATACTGGCAAGAAAAGATTGAGGGTATCAGTGACATAGAGGCCTGGGTAGATGTGAAGGAATACTGTAGACAATGCTAAATCCGAGTCCTTTTAGTGATGATAATTAGCTACTTTTCTGGTTACACAATGCAGTATATTGAAGGGATAGGTGATTAAAAAATGTATTTAAATGCAAAGATTATGGGGAGAATCTCTTTAGAAGATCAGAGATTATAAATCTAAGTACAGACACAGATAATCAAATATTCAATGGAATATGATAGTTCCTGTGTTGTTGGGACCATCTGTGAATGCAAATAGTTGAATAATGCAGACTGCAAGGTTAGACTGACATGAAACATTGGGGCTGTTTTCATTAGAACAGAGGAGATTATGAGGTGATTTAACAGAAACATTTAAAATTATGAAGAGATGGGACTGAGTAGATAGAGACAGACTATTTCCAGTGGTTGAAGGGTCTAGAACGAGGGGGCATAGATTTAAGATTAAGAGATTAAGGACAGAGAGCAAGAGAAACTTTTTACACAGAGGGTTGCAAGGCTGTGGAATGCACTACCAGACTTAGCGATTGAAGCAGAGACCAGGTCAATATGTAAGAATTGGTTAGATAGGGGATTTAAGGAATGGGGAATAAAGAGATATGGGAACAGAGCAGGCACATGGGATTAGGACTAATGCTCAGGTGAAGGATAGATACGAACACTGACTGGTTAGACCGAATGGCCTGTTTCCGTGTTGTAAATTCAATGTAATTTTATGAAGTCAGAGAGAAATTTCACAGTTTTATCTTCTTAGAACTGTTACCCATTATTCACTTTCTCAAGAGGTTAAATAAGTTGGGCGGAGTCCATGACAAGGGCAAAGTATTGACCATGGTTTCTGGAAGGGACGCGATTGAATGGCCTTTTCTGGGCCCATGGGTTCTGTTTGTGCCTGAAGTTTGCACTTTGATATACCTGGGGGAATGGTCAATAAGTGCAAGACATCTGGAGAGTCCAGAGTATGTCAAAAAGCATCTGTGAAGAGAATAGATAAGTTAATGCTTCAGATGTAGACCCTTCACCAAGGGTCTACACCTGTAACGTTAACCGGTCTGTTCTGTCGACAGATGCTGACTGACCTGCTGAGTGTTTTACATCGAGTTACATCGAAATCACTGCACAGAAAAAGGCCATTCAGCTCAACTGGTCTATGCTGGTGTTTATGCTCCACACAAGTCTCTTCCCTCCCTGCTTCATCTCAACCCTGTCAGGATATCCTTCTATTCCTTTCTCCCTCATGTGCTTATCTAGGTTCCCCTTAAATGCATCTATGCTATTTGCCTCAACTACCCCTTGTGATAGCGCGTTCCACATTCTTACCACTCTCTGGGTAAAGAAGTTTCTCCTGAATTCCCTATTGGATTTATTAGCGACTATTTTATATTTATGATCTCTAGTTTTGGACTCCCCCCACAAGTGGAAACATTTTCTCTACATCTACCCTATCAAACCCTATTGTTTTCTTAAAGACCTCTATCAGGTCACCCCTCAGCCTTTTCTTTTCTTGAGAAAAGAGCCCCAGTCTCTTCAGCCTTTCCTGATAAGGATATGCGCTCAGTTCTGGTATCATCCTTGTGAATCTTTTTTGCAACCTCTCTGTTGCCTCTACATCCTTTCTATAACATGGAGACCAGAACTGTGCACAATACTCTAACCAACGTTCTATACAAGTTTAACATAACTTCTTTGCTTTTCAATTCTATTCCTCTAGAAATGAACCCCAGAGTTTGATTTGCCTTTTTATGGCCTTATTAACCTGCGTCGCTATTTTTAGTGATTTGTGTATCTGTACCGTGAGATCCCTTTGCTCCTCTATCCTGTTTAAGCTCTTATTATCCAAGCAATCTGTTCTTCCAGCATCTGTAGTATTTTTGTTGCTTTTTGTAAGCACTGAAGAGCTATAATAATGACATGCTTCCTAACCATGACTATGGGTGACATTCTTCATGAAAGGCGCCTGCATTCCCCTTCAAGGTGGTTTATTTTTTTTCACCAAGACCTGTAAGCTTCCCATATCCATCTACTGTTCTGTGACTCTCATGTCACCTAGTTCAGTTTATCAATTGTGAGCTGATGGTTGTGGTATGGTTGGAGCTGGTGTTGATGTTTATGGTATGGTTTGAGTGGGTGCTGTTGTTTATGATATATTTGGAGCTGGTGTTTGTAGTACGGTTGCAGCTGATGCTGGTTATGGTACAGTTGGAGCTGGTGTGTATGATATGGGTGGTGGTGGTAGTGTTTGTAGTATGGTTGGTGTTGGTGTTTATGGTACAGGTAGAGGTGGTGTCTATGGTACAGGTGGTGTTTATAGTACTGGTACAGGTGGTGTTTACAATATAGGTAGAGGTGGAGTCTATGGTACAGGTGGTGTTTACAATATAGGTAGAGGTGGAGTCTATGGTACAGGTGGTGTTTACAATATAGGTAGAGGTGGAGTCTATGGTACAGGTGGTGTTTACAATATAGGTAGAGGTGGAGTCTATGGTACAGGTGGTGTTTACAATATAGGTAGAGGTGGAGTCTATGGTACAGGTGGTGTTTACAATATAGGTAGAGGTGGAGTCTATGGTACAGGTGGTGTTGACAATACTGGAAGAGGTGGAGTCTATGGTACAGGTGGTGTTTACAATACAGGTAGAGGTGGAGTCTATGGTACAGGTGGTGTTTACAATACAGGTAGAGGTGGAGTCTATGGTACAGGTGGTGTTTACAATATAGGTAGAGGTGGAGTCTATGGTACAGGTGGTGTTTACAATACAGGTAGAGGTGGAGTCTATGGTACAGGTGGTGTTTACAATATAGGTAGAGGTGGAGTCTATGGTACAGGTGGTGTTTACAATATAGGTAGAGGTGGAGTCTATGGTACAGGTGGTGTTTACAATACAGGTAGAGGTGGAGTCTATGGTACAGGTGGTGTTTACAATATAGGTAGAGGTGGAGTCTATGGTACAGGTGGTGTTTACAATATAGGTAGAGGTGGAGTCTATGGTACAGGTGGTGTTTACAATATAGGTAGAGGTGGAGTCTATGGTACAGGTGGTGTTGACAATACTGGAAGAGGTGGAGTCTATGGTACAGGTGGTGTTTACAATACAGGTAGAGGTGGAGTCTATGGTACAGGTGGTGTTGACAATACTGGAAGAGGTGGAGTCTATGGTACAGGTGGTGTTTACAATATAGGTAGAGGTGGAGTCTATGGTACAGGTGGTGTTTACAATATAGGTAGAGGTGGAGTCTATGGTACAGGTGGTGTTTACAATACAGGTAGAGGTGGAGTCTATGGTACAGGTGGTGTTGACAATACTGGTAGAGCTGGTGTTTATGGTACAACAACAACTTGCATTTATATAGCGCCTTTAAGGTAGTAAAATGTCCCAAAGCGCTGTTGGCGCTGGCGTTTATGGTACAGGTGTTTACGGTACGGTTAGTGCTGGTGTTTGTAGAAGTAGTTGGTTCGGTTCGGCGTGTAATGGGTGTACGGGAGATATCTGGTTTTCCTTGCTCTTAGTAATAACCAGTGTGTGACCCCGGTGTCTCCCTCGCTTCCACCCACAGGGGACCCAGTGGCCGCTCCGCCTCCTCTCTCTCGCTGGTATAAAGAGAGACGGAGCCGCTCCCTCCGCTCACACTTGGGTTAACATGGCGGTTTAGACCATCCCGAAGTCGTGACTGCGAATTTGCCAAAAACACCACCCCCCGGATCCCAGTCACCCTCCCTCCGCAGGCCAGGGAACCGGCACGTTTCTGACGGAGGAACCCCCGCTCACACGGCGCCGGCTTCTCACTGATAAATTGTGACCGGAGCAACACGTCCTGGTAAGTGCCCGAGGCCCCGGCACGCTGGGACCGTGAAGTTTGTTTAATTAAACTTTTTTTCCCCCTGCTCTTCGGGTTAAATTCGCCCGGACTAGGGTACGTTTCCCAGCGGCATCCCGGTGTCAGGCCCGCTGCCTCCCCCCCCGCCCGATTGATTCACCTCTCCTCACCTTTCTGCTCCATTTTTTTATGGTGAGGCTCGGGTCCCGGGGGGGTGGGGGTGAGGGGGAAAAGAGAGATGGCCGTGTATTTGAGACTGTTCTGCTTCCTCCACGCCTCCTTTTAAGGCATGGAGAGAGGGGGGGGGGGGGGGGGGGTGCCGTGCTGTGCTGCCGCCGGAGTAGCCACATGAGAGGGGGAGGGACAGGGAGAGCATTCGTGCACTGAGCCCGCGCCGTACAACCCGGTAGTGCGAATGCGGAACCTCGCGACACGGTTGTGGAACCCTCTGTGCAACCTCGCGACATAAATGGAACCTCGCGACACGGTTGTGGAACCCTCTGTGCAACCTCGCGACATAAATAGAACCTCGCGACACGGTCGTGGAACCCTCTGTGCAACCTCGCGACATAAATAGAACCTCGCGACACGGTTGTGGAACCCTCTGTGCAACCTCGCGACATAAATAGAACCTCGCGACACGGTTGTGGAACCCTCTGTGCAACCTCGCGACATAAATAGAACCTCGCGACACGGTTGTGGAGCCCTCTGTGCAACCTCGCGACACGGTTATGGAACCTCGCGACACGGTTGTAGAGCCCTCTGTGCAACCTCGCGACACGGTTATGGAACCTCGCGACACGGTCGTGGAACCCTCTGTGCAACCTCGCGACACGGTTATGGAACCTCGCGACACGGTTATGGAACCCTCTGTGCAACCTCGCGACACGGTTGGACCTGTACCTGACTGACTCTGTCCCGTTGCGGAGATGATCTCGGGCTGAATCTTCCGCAGCCGGACAGAGCCCGGTTTCCTGGAGAAAGTGCAGACAACCGGGTTGGCGCCCATTGCACGGGGCGCGCTCTCGTGTTTGACAAGTGTTCTCTCTCTCATTCATTCACAGCCCTCCTTCTCCTTCTCCTCCTCCCATTAACCGGAGATTGTCTCCATCTCCCGACCCCCACAGAAAGCTGGTACCGGTTACAGTGATTCGGGAGCGGGCCTGGCTGCTGTAGCCCCGTTTTTGTATGGGGGAGGGGGGCGCGGCGAACACGGACGCGGGAGGAGTTGGAGCTCAGTCAAGAGACCGTAAGGTGAGTACAATGTCACGGGCCCAGCCCTCGCCACCGGCTCTCTTTAAATTCCGTGCTGCTCCTAAGTTGCTGGATATCGACCGCAATCTCGCGTTGTGCAGTTGTGTAACATTCTCAGGAAATATGGTACTCGATTCAGTTATGCTGAAATGATGTGTTAAAGCAATGGGATCGTGCTGTGTACCTGCATGGTGACCTTTTTGGGGCCTTCTACGCATGGGTACACCTGAAATGGCATCAATGAGAACTCAACCCAAACTGTAGACTGCAGCTGTCATTTGGAGTTCTCTGGGCTGAGTGTAGTGTGAAGACTGTCTGCTAATGTGCAGTCCTATAGCTTGAGTTCTGGTAGAATTCCATCCGGCTGATCTCTCTCTCAAAGTCAGATTAGTTGTCTGACTGTCTTGCTGTGGTCAAGTACTTCTTTGAATAATTCACACTGTTTGTAAGTTTGCCCATTAACAGCTCAGCCCAGTTCACTGTGGTCAATTTATCACTCATCCCTTTGAAGTTTGCCTTACTCAAATTCAAAACTTTGCTTTGTGATTCTCCCTCTCAAACCCAATATTCAATTCAGTCCTATTATGGTCACTATTTGCAGGATACTCCCTTACTGCCAGATTGTTAACTAATTTAGTTAGTTACTCATCATTAAACCCAGTATGGCCTGTCCCATTGTCGGTTCTGCAACATATTCTCAAACGGCCCTGAATATATTCATTGCTGTTACTATTTGAGCTGTTCTGCTTCTCCCACTCTGAAAATTAGAACCACTTTGTTTTTGCTACTAAAAGATAGGAGGGTTCAGATGGGGCAAATGCAAGGCTGTCTAAGATGAATTTAGAGTGCATGTGTGTAAATGCACATAGTGTGGTAAATAAGGTTGGTGAGCTGCAGGCTCAAGTTCTCCCATGCGACTATGATAACAGAGACCTGGCTCAAAGAAGGAGGATTGGATACTTAATATTCCTGGCTACAAGGTATTCAGGAAAGAACGGACGGGATGGCAGTATTGATCAAAGAAATTATCGCACTGGAAAGGGATGATGTAGTTAAGGGGTCAAAGACAGAATCTATTTGGGTGTACACTATACGCCATGAAATAGTGGGGAGGAGACAGTTTGCAGGCAAATTACAGAAGGCTGCAAGAACTATGAGTAGTGATAATGGGGGACTACAATTATCCCAATGTAGACTGGGATAGTAACAGTGTAAAGGGCAAAGAGGAGGAAGAATTCCTGAAATGTGATTGAGAACTTTCTGGAACTGTGTGTTTTCCGCTCATCCAGTGCTGGATCTAATTCTGGGGAATGAAGTGGGGCAGGTGGAGCATGTTTCAGTGGGGGAGAATTTGGAGAATAGTGATCATATTGTTAGGTTTAGAATAGTTATGGAAAAAGAAAAGCAACAATCAAATGTGACAATGCTTAACTGGAGGAGGGCAAATTTCAGTGAGTTAGAGATCTTGCCCAAGTGGATCGGAATCAAAAATTGGTGGACAAAACAGTAATTGAACAATGGGAGGCCTTCAAGGAGGAGTTGGTTTGATCAGATCCCTACAATGGGGGGAAAGGAAGGGCATCCAAAGATTCATGCTACAGTAGAGAACCAGGCTGAATACAGAAAGTACAGAGATGATTTTTAAAAAGTGAATAGAGGGGCACAGAGAGAGTATGAGAATAGATTAGTGGCTAACATAAAAGGGAACCCAAAAGTCTTTTATAAACATAAAATCGTGGAAGGGTGGGACTGATTTTAGGCACAAAAAAGGAGATCTTGTGGAGGCAGAGGGAATGGCTGAGGCACTAAATGAATACTTTGCATCCGTCTTCACTAGAGAAGAGGATGCTGCCATTGTAGCAGTAAAAGAGGTAGCAGTGATACTGGATAGGATAAAAATAGATAGAGGAGATACTTAAGATTGGCAGTGTTCAAAGTAGAAAAGTCACCTGGATCAGATGGATGCATCCTTGGTTACTGAGGGAAGTAAAGGTGGAAATTGCGGAGGCTCTGGCCATAATCTTCCAATCCTCCTTCGATATGGGGACGGTGCCAGCGGACTGCAAATGTTACACCCCTGTTCCAAGGGGTAAAAAAAGGAGAGGGATAAACCCAGCATTTACAGGCCAGTCAGTCTAACGTCGGTGGTGGTGGGGAAACTTTGAGACAATAATCGGGGACAAAATTTAATTGGCACTTGGAAAAGTTTGAGCTAATAAATGAAAGTCAGCAGGGATTTGTTAAAAGAAAATTGTGTTTGACTAATTTGATTGAATTCTTTTGATGAAGTAACAGAGAAGGTTGATGAGGATAGTGCGGTTGATGTATAGATGGACTTTCAAAAGGCATTTGACAAAGTACCACATAATAGACTTGTTAGCAAAATTAAAGCCTGTGGGATTAAAGGGACAGTGGCAGCATGATTACAAAATTGGGTAGGAGACAGAAAGCAGAGAGTAGTAGTGAATGGTTGGTTGTTTTCCAGACTGGAGGGAAGTACACATTGGTGTTCCCCAGGGGTCAGTATTAGGACCACTGCTTTTTGATATATTTTAATGACCTGGACTTGGGTATAGAGGGTATAATTTCAAAGTTTGTATATGACACTAAACTTGGAAATGTAGTAAACAATGTGGAGGATAGTAACAGACTGCAGGAGGATATAGACAGACTGATGAAATGGACAGATACATGGCAAATGAAATTTAATGCAGAGAAGTGTGAAGTGATGCATTTTGGTAGAAAGAATGAGGAGAGGCAATATAAGGTAAGTGCTACAATGTTAAAGGGGGTGCAGGAACAGAGACCTGGGGGTGCACAAACTCAGTTCTTTGAAGGTGGCAGGACAAGTTGAGAAGGCTTTTTTTTTAAAAAAAAGAAAGCATATGGGATCCTGGACTTTATTAATAAAGGCATAGAGTACAAAAGCAAGGAAGTTATGATCAAACTTTATAAAACACTGGTTAGGCTTCAGCTGGAGTACTGTTAAATTCTGGGCACTGCACTTTAGGAAGGATGTCAAGGCCTTAGAGAAAGTTTCAGAAGAGATTTACTAGAATGTCATCAGGGATGAGGGACTTCAGTTATGTGGAGAAGTTGGGGTTGTTCTCCTTTGAACAGAGATAGTTAAGAGGAGATTTGATAGAGGTGTTCAACATCATGAAGGGTTTTGATAAGTAAACAGAGAAATTGTTTACAGTGGTAGAAGGGTCGGTAACCAGAGGACACAGATTTAAGGTGATTGGCAAAAGAGCCAGAGGTGACATGAGGAAACATTATTTTACGCAGCAAGTTGTAATGATTCGGAATGCTTGAAAGGATGGTGGAAGCAGATTCAATAGTAACTTTCAAAAGGGAGTTTGATAAATACTTGAAAGGAAAAAAATCATAGGGCTATGGGGAAAGAGCTGGGGAATGCAACTAATAGATAGCTCTTTCAAAAAGCCAGCACAGGCATGATGGGCTGAATGGCCTCCTCTGATGCTTTATCTACCAAGATACATGCTTTACTGATCTCTGTATTTATACATTCTCCCCCTCAGTACTATCAGCAGGTCTGTGGACAACCCTTACCAGAGTCTTTCATCCTTTTGCTGTTCCTTAACTCTACCCATAGTGTTTCCACTGCTCGATCACTCTTGCTGAAATCCCTTCTTTCTACTGTGGTAATTGTGCCTTTTATCAATATTGCTACTCTTTTTCCCAATTTCCCTGTTTTTTTTCTAAAACTCCTATGGCCTGGAATATTTAGCTCCTAATCATGCCCAACTTGTAGCCAGGTCTCTACATCATAGCCTTTTAAGCTGAACTTATGATTCTAATTCACTTGTTTTATTTCTTGTGCTTAATGCATTTGTGTAAAGAACTCTTATCTGTGTAATTGTCCCCCATAGTCCTGCTTGTCTTTACTACCTGGAGGTTCTGCTTCTTAATCTAAAATTTAGCTTCTCGAAGTCCTTTTGCAGAACTACGAACCTGCACCTATCTGTCATTGGTTCCCACATGAACCACTACCACAGGTTGGTTGCCCTCCCATTCCAGAACCCCTTGTATTTGCTCCGTGATGCCCAAACCCTGGCACATGGGAAGCAACATACAATTCGGGACTCTGGATCACGTCTACAAGAACTATTTTACCCCCTCGCCCCCCCCCCCCCCCCCCGGACTATATAATCCCCCCTCTGTCACCCTTTTTGTCCACATCACTGCATCCTAAACTGGTATACCTATTGGACAAAGCCAGCTCCACAGATTGCTTCTCTGCCCCCATCTGTTGTCACCCAGTCTCCCGTACCAGCTTCTGTACAACCTGTGGGGTGAGCGCCCTCCTGAAACTTCTGCTGCAGAAAACTCATTCACTCCCTGAATGTTGTGGAGTGATGTCCAGTTGACTCTGCAGCTGTGGAACTTTCTGTTGGAGTGAAACTGTTGCACAGATCCTTCCTATGGATTCACCCTGCATGGCTCGTGAGTCCAGGCAGATCCACACCATGCACGCCCCACTCATCACTCCAAACTCTGATCCGGTCAAATCTATTTATATGTTTAACTCAACAGATATTTAACCTTTTTTAAGTTAGTTATTAAATTATTTCCATTTACTCTAATTAATTTATTATTTTCACTTAATGTTTTCAAAGTCTCTTCTACCCCCTGGAGGTGTTTTATAGCAAAAACTATAAATTTAGAGTTCAGATGAACAATTTCTTAATTTCTTTGTTATGGACAGAAGAGGAGTAGGTGGGGGGGAGAACAATGCAGTAATGGATTGTCTGGGCTTGTACTATGAAACAAAAGGTGGCTGACTCACCTGCTAACTCTAAGCTTCCTAATTCACACTAGTTCCCGGTCACCCATCACCCCTGTACTTGATGACCTACATTGGCTCCTGGCCCACCAATACCTTTTTAAAAAAAAAAAAAAAATTCTCATCCTTGTGTTCAAATCGGTCCATGGCCTCACCCCTCCCTATTTTTTTGCCTCGCCCAGATTATGTTGCAGTGGGGTGGGTTGGTGGAAAGTGTCAAGTCATGATGCTCCAGCCATCTTGAGGTGTAGTGAAGGCTTGATGGACCAGCTGGTTTTTTCCTGCTGTCAATTTTGTATGTTCATATCTCTAACTTCCTCCATAAACTCTTGTGTTCCTCCTATTCTGGCCCCTTGTTTTCCCCCCCCCCCCCACATTTCCTGCAGCTACCATTGGCTGCCATGCCTTCAGCCATCGAAACCCCACTCCTTTTAAGACCCTCCTTAAAACCTACCTCTTGATCACCTGTCCTAATGTCTCCTTTTGGCTCAGTGTCAATTTATGTCTGAATATGCTCCTGTGAAGCGCCTTGGGACGTTTTACAATGTTAAAGATGTTATATAAATAGAATTACATAGAATGTACAGCACAGAAACAGGCCATTCGGCCCAACAGGTCCATGCTGGTGTTTATGCTCCACATGAACCTCCACCAACCCTATTTCATCTAACCCTATCATCACATACAAGAACCTTTTTTTTTAAAAAAGGTGGTGGACAATTAAACAACTAACGGGAGGAGGCTCCGTGAACATCCCCAACCTCAATGATGGCAGAGCCCAGCACATGAGTGCAAAAGACAAGGCTGAAGCATTTGCAACCATCTTCAGCCAGATGTGCCGAGTGGATGATCCATCTCAGCCTCCTCCCAATATTCCCACCATCACAGAATTCAGCCAATTCACTCCATGTGATATCAAGAAACGGCTGAATGCACTGGATACAGCAAAGGCTATGGGCCCCGACAACATCCCAGCTGTAGTGCTGAAGACTTGTGCTCCAGAACTAGCCGCACCTCTAGCCAAGCTTTTCCAGTACAGCTACAACACTGGCATCTACCCAATTTAATGTGGAAAATTGCCCAGGTATGTCCTGGCCACAAAGCAAGACAAATTCAATCCAGCCAATTACCACCCCATCAGTCTACTCTCAATCATCAGCAAAATGATGGAAGGTGTCGAAGTGGCACTTACTCATCAATAACCTGCTCACTGATGCTCCGTTTGGGTTGCGCCAGGATCACTCAGCTCCAGACCTCATTACAGCCTTGGTGCAAACATTGACAAAAGAGCTGAAATCCAGAGGTGAGGTGAGAGTGATTGCCCTTAACATCAAGGCAGCATTTGACCGAGTGTGGCAGCAAGGATCCCTAGTAAAATTGAAGTCAATGGGAATCGGGGAAAACTCTCCAGTGGCTGGAGTCATACCTAGCACAAAGGAAGATGGTAGTGGTTGTTGGAGGCCAATCATCTCAGTCCCAATACATTGCTGCAGGAGTTCCTCAAGGCTGTGTCCTAGGCCCAACCATCTTCAGCTGCTTCATCAATGACCTTCCCTCCATCATAAGGTCATAAATGGGGATATTCGCTGATGATGGAACAGTGTTCAGTTCCATTCGCAACCCCTCCGATAACTAAGCAGTCCGTGCCTGCATGCAGCAAGACCTGGACAACATCCAGGCTTGGGCTGACGAGTGGCAAGTAACATTCATGCCGGGCAATGACCATCTCCAACAAGAGAGTCTAACCACCTCCCCTTGACATTCAATGGCATTACCATCGCCAAATCCCCCACCATTAACCAGAAACTTAACTGGATCAGCCACATAAATACTGTGGCTACAAGAGCAGGTCAGAGGCTGCGTATTCTGCGGCAAGTGACTCACCTGACTCCCCAAAGCCTTTCCACCATCTACAAGGCACAAGTCAGGAATGTGATGGAATACTCTTCACTTGCCTGGATGAGTGCAGCTCCAACAACACTCAGGAAGCTCGACACCATCCAGGACAAAGCAGCCTGCTTGATTGGCACCCCATCCACCACCCTAAACATTCACTCCCTTCACCACCAGCGCCCAGTGGCTGCAGTGTGCACCATCCACAGGATGCACTGCAGCAACTCGCCAAGGCTTCTTCGACAGCACCTCCCAAACCCGTGACATCTACCACCTAGAAGGACAAGAGCAGCAGGTACATGGGAACAACACCACCTGCACGTTCCCCTCCAAGTCACACACCATCCTGACTTGGAAGTATATCGCCGTTCCTTCATCGTCACTGGGTCAAAATCCTGGAACTCCCTTCCTAACAGCACTGTGGGAGAACCGTCACCACACGGACTGCAGTGGTTCAAGAAGGCAGCTCACCACCACCTTCTCATGGGCAATTAGGGATGGGCAGTAAATGCTGGCCTTGCCAGCGACGCCCACATCCCATGAATGAATTTTTTAAAAAGTATGTAAAGTGAAAATGTAATGCAGAGTTGCATTTGGGAAGCTATTCAGACTATTGGCTCAATAAGATAAATATCTTAACCCTTCTCTACATTCTCAAAACTAGGTGCCCTCTAATTTTTTTTGGCCATGTGTGGAATGAATTTGGGTTTGTGCACTGATATAAAGGCTGTGTGTGCCACTCAAAAAAAAAAAGTCACAACTTTAAATAGAACATCTTTTTTAGAAGACATTATTCAGGGTAAATAACTAACAAAACAGATGTACAAAATAATGGATAATTGTAACAATTTGACATATTGGCTGATTTGAATTGATGTAATTTATGAAATGGGTTTCTTAAATCGCACTAGGATTGAGCAGACCAGTCTCATAATATTTTATTAAAAATTATCTGATGGAACGATTTGAATCAGCTTAATGACTGCACACAATTTATTTCTGTTTGAATCGGTCAGAATATTTAAATTGAATCAAATACAAAACAGCTGTCAATAAGTCAGTGCGAATTTAGGGATAGGGAACAGTTTTCTCAAGCTCAGCGTCCCCCCCCCCCCCCCCCCACCAAACCCCTGTTGAATCCTCAGCAGGGTTTAACAAATTATTGCATTCCAATTGTACATCTTGTAGTTCTCATTAGGGCTGCCTGGCCTCTGATTTTGGGTGGGCGGGGCTGCCTGGCCTCTGATTTTGGGTGGGCGGGGCTGCCTGGCCTCTGATTTTGGGTGGGCGGGGCTGCCTGGCCTCTGATTTTGGGTGGGCGGGGCTGCCTGGCCTCTGATTTTGGGTGGGCGGGGCTGCCTGGCCTCTGATTTTGGGTGGGCGGGGCTGCCTGGCCTCTGATTTTGGGTGGGCGGGGCTGCCTGGCCTCTGATTTTGGGTGGGCGGGGCTGCATTCCAGATCATCATAACGTGCTATGTAACGTGTTTTTCCCTCATGTCTCCTGTTTCTTTTGCCAATCACCTTAATTCTGGTTACCAACCCTTCTGTCATTGGAAACAGTTTCTCCTTTATAAGAGGGCTGGAGGAGGTTACAGCCATAGACAAGGTTTGGAGGGATTTGACGAGAGGATGAGAATTTTAAAGGCAGAAGCCACCAAAATAGACAGCTGTTTTCCCCCAGTATAGAATGTGACTCAAAACTAACAGGAAGAATGTTACTTTAACTACTAAAGGCACAGAAAGGGGGGGGACATTGTCCCTCTAAATATCACAAATCGATGCATAATGAGGGGGAAATCAATCTCTGAACCTTTAAGTAACAGCACATGGAAAGAGGGAAATGAATGACCTTTAAACACCTGGTCCACTTGGCAAGTGTCTGAAGCTCCTAACAGGAACTCCAGGAAAACACAATACTGACAAATGTTAAACTCTTCTTGACAAAAGAAATCTTGATTTAGCTTTTAAAAGATAAATTGTTTACCAGGGGTTCACACAAACTTTCCGACTTAAGTTCCACCCCTCAAGCACCGCAATTGGTGCAGAACACTCTGCTCCCTTGGCCCTCTGGCCTGAGCACTCTTCCTATTGGTTCCCGGGGCAATCAGTTACCACTCACCAACATTACGCTGCCAGATGAAGTTGAGGGGCTCGGGAAGAAAAAAAAAGATGTTGAATCCGCTGCCTCCCGGGGCCGGAGCCGTGGGATTGGACGCTCAGACGCTCCCCAGCACCAGAGGCAGAGCAGCCCGCTTGGGGCTGGAGCACTGGGGACCAGGGAGGCAGAGCTGGAGAAGGGCCTGGGGTCCGGGGACTGGTCAGTGTGAGAGAGGGGCCGAGAGCACTAGTTTGGTGCGCGGACGGAATGTTTAAGTGTGTGGCCCACAACCGATGGCTGCGCACGTGCGCAGCTTGGCAGGAACGGTGGCTAAGACGCAAGACTTCTGATTGTCTAAGCCCAAGTATGAAGACTAGCATATGACGAGCTCTATAACGTAATAGAATGTCTCTATAGTCACAAAATGGTTTCCAGAATTCTAGAAATAAATCAGTTAAACAAAAATAGCTTTGGGGTAATAGTTAGATCTGTGAAAAATACTTTGGACATACAGCCCAAAAAACTAAATATTAAATCTATACTTTGAGTAAACGGTTAATGCGAGTTGTTGGATTCTGCGCATGCACTTTGGTAGGCCTGTGTAGAATTTTGCTAACTAGCACTGCAGTGCTGGCGTGACCCTGCTAGCACAGTGATCCACTTTTTAAACTAACTTTAAAAATGTAAAGTTAGTACAATGTCTGGGAATTTTTAAGCATTTTTTAAAAATTGTCTGTCGTCCATGGCTGTAACTGCAGCTGATGTGAAGTTGGAGCAGCGTGAGCACTTTGTGGAGGAGGTGTTCTCAACACCTGTTACCAAATCCACAAACTCATGCTAGTTTGGCTCTAGCTGTATTGTGCATTTTAAAGCAGCTTGTTGCACCATTTGGAGAACTTGTGTATACAAGACATCAATCTGGTCTTGTGGGAATTTGTATGTCTGCTGCAGCCAGCTTTATTCTGAACTGAAAGTTCCAACCTAATGAGTGGCTTAGAAATGGAATTGTAGCTTGCATTATTTAGGGATTGGGTTAAGGAGCAATTGCATCTTAAGTGATGTAATACACAGTGCCTATTATGTGTAAAAGACTGACACAATTTGATGTGCCAAAATTGTATGATACAGAATTTAATGTGCCTATTACTGAATGTGAAGAGTGCATTTAATTACTGTAGATACCACCTAGTTGATCTTGGACCTAGTTGATCTTGGACCTAGTTGATCTTGGACCTAGTTGATCTTGGACCTAGTTGATCTTGGACCTAGTTGATCTTGGACCTAGTTGATCTTGGACCTAGTTGATCCCTAGACTAGGCTCATAACTTTTTTTTGCTCTTTGTAATTCTTTACCTGCACCACCCCCCCCCCCCCCCCCCCCAACCAAGAAAAAACAACAAATGGCAGGCTTTAAAGAGCTCTTAATTTCAAAAGGAATTACTTTTTTTTAAAAAAGAAAAGTATTTAAATACTTGTGACTTTTTTCTGGATTCGCCCTTCTGGGCACAAGGAATGTTGTTCTGAATGTAGTAGGAGAGGGATCAACAAAACAGGAAGGGATGCGTGAAGCTTCGAGTCTTTGGAGGTGACTGACTGACTAAACTGTAGTTGTGGAGTTTGCACACCTCCTGGAGATACATTTTCTTTGCATGCGCAGATCTCAAATCTATTATTTAACGTATTATATCAGGGATGTTAGCGTCGCTGGATTATTGTCCATCTCTAGTTGCCCTGAGAAGGTGATGGTGGGCCTTCCTCTTGAACCTTTGGTAGTGGCTTGATATAACTGAGTGGCTTGCTAGGCCACTTCAAAGAGCAGTTGAGTCAACCACATTGATGTGGGACTGGTGTCACATATATGCCAGGCTGGGTAAGGATGGCAGGTTTCCTTCACTAATGTCCCTTTAGGGAACCAGTTGTGTTTTTACGAGAATCCAACAGTTTCGTGGTCAGTTTTACTGACACCAGCTTTCTCTTTCCAGATTTATATAAAATAAACTGAATTCAAATTCTCAAACCGCCATAGTGGACTCAAACTCTTGTCCTCTGGATTATTAGTTCAGCAACATAACCACTACACTGCTGTACCCTTTTAATTCATTTTAAAGTAAATGGCACCTGGAAAAGCAAAAACTGTAACTGAACTGTTCTTTCAGCAGTTGAGTGGGATGAGGGTAGTCTTGGTCACTCCGGAGATGTGGAATGTTTTTCACTTCATCCAATCCCAAATCCACTGTTGTCTCAATGGCTTGCCTGGTTGACATCTAAACACAGAGAGGGATAGAACCTGGGACCTTTTGTGGTCTGTATAATTTGGTGACTCTCTGGATAGACTGGAGCATGAGATGAACCTCCTAAATTGACTTGATTATGTTGCTGTCCCGTAATATAGATTACCCCATCCTAATACCCTTATTCCTGATGTGTAGTACAGAGCTGCTTTTGGAAAAGACTTTTTTTTAAAAGCATGTAATTAATGCACTTGTTGCCTTTTTTTGGGGTGGGGGGAGAACCTGTTCTTGTGTGGCAAGATGGCCCCGTTGGGTGGGTGGAGGGAAAGTGGTGGCCAAAAAAACTTGAGCCTGTGACCTTTTTTGCTGCTTGTATTCCAGAGCCTCAAATAGAACGGGGTATTCAGTAGATGGCTCTTTGTCGAACAAAATGATTGGAAGCTAAAATTGGATGACTTTCCAAGAAATGGATAGAAGAAAAAGGGGGTGAAAGGAGGAGAGTCAATATAGGAACAGGAGTAGGCCATTCAGCCTCTTGAGTCTGCTCTGCCATTCATTTACATCATTGGCTCATCCATACCTCAACTGCATTTACCCACCTTTTGATCCACGTCCCTTGATACCCTTACCCAACAATAATCTATCAATCTTAGTCTTGAAAGTTTCAATCAACCCAGTATCCACAGCCTTTTTGGGGAGTGAGTTCCAGATTTCCACTACCTTTTTGTGTGGAGAAAGTGCTTCCTGATTTCACTCCTAAATGGCCTAGCTCTAATTTTAAAATTGTCCTCCTTTGTTCCAGAATCTCCCCCAACCCCCCGCAACCAGAGGAAATAGTTTAGCTGTATCCACCCTATCAAATGTCTTTATCATTTTAAAGGCCAAAATCCGATCAAAGTGACTAAATTTAATTGTATTGTCCAGTGCCGTACTGAGGGAGTGCTGTCGTAGTTGTATTCTGCAGTAAAAGAAATTGGAAACTTTGTGATGCTCAGGTTCTGGTGGGTCTTGTCAATTAGCATGGTTGGTGGGACTAATTGTTGCTCGAAGGGAGTAATTTGAAATTGTGTTGATACTTGGTAATGTTGTAAAGTGCTTTAGGATATCCTGAGGTTATGAAAGGTGCTATATAAATGAAGTTTTTTTTTCTCTTCTCTCATCCCACCACCCAATGGATAACAGCGACAGTGTACCCCATTACTGGTATAGGGAGTGTTGGGACAGTTAGGTTGGTTGTGTCCAGCCACAGCCGACATCATGGGGTGTTTTTTTTTAAGTTGGCTCCCTGGATTCAGGATAGCCTCACAGTAATGCATGGAAGCAGAATTGTGCATTTGCTTTGATTCCTTGCTGGTGCAGTGAGGTTGCATTCGTGTTAAACTGGAAACGGTGCCCTGTCCTGGTTCCGGCTGATTGTAAGTTTTAGCAATAGAGTTTCTTCTCTTAATATAGTCCCTGGTGATTTAAAAATCCAGACGTGCAAGTACGTCAAATGGATTAGTGTGGTATCTCCTGTTGCCTGGAGATTAGTGACTTGAGATGACAAAGTGGATTCTAATATTTAGCCAATTCGATTCACCCCGTGATATCAAGAAACGGCTGAGCGCACTGGATACAACAAAGGCTATGGGTCCCGAAATATCCTGGCTGCAGTGCTGAAGACTTGTGCTCCAGAACTAGCCATGCCTCTAGCCAAACTGTTCCAGGTATGTACTGTCCAGAGAGCAGGACAAATCCAATCTGGCCAATTACCGCCCCATCAGTCTACTGTCAGTCATCAGCAATGTGATGGAAGGTGGTGTTGACAGTGCTATCAAGTGGCACTTAATCACCAATAACCTGCTCACCGATGCTCAGTTTGGGTTCTGGCAGGACCACTCTGCTCCAGACCTCATTACAGCCTTGATCCAAACATGGACAATAGAGCTGGATTGCAGAAGTGAGGTGAGAGTGACTGCCCATGCCATCAAGGCAGCATTTGACTGAATGGCACCAAGGAGCCCTAGTAAAATTGAAGTCAATGGGAATCGGGGGGAAAACTCTCCAGTGGCTGGAGTCATACCTAGCACAAAGGAAGATGGTAGTGGTTGTTGGAGGCCAATCATCTGAGCCCCAGGACATTGCTGCAGGAGTTCCTCAGGGCAGTGTCCTAGGCCGAACCATCTTCAGCTGCTTCATCAATGACCTTCCCTCCATCATAAGATCAGAAATGGGGATGTTTGCTGATGATTGCAGTGTTCCGTTCCATTTGCAACCCCTCAGATAATGCAGCAGTCTGTGCCCGCATGCAGCAAGACCTGGACAACACGCAGGCTTGGGCTGATAAGTGGCAAATAACATTCATGTCAGGCAATGACCATCTCCAACAAGAGAGTCTAACCACCTCCCCTTGACATTCAATGGCAATACCATCACTGAATCCCCCACCATCAACATCCTGGGGGTCACCATTAACCAGAAACTTAACTGAACCAGCCTCATAAATACTGTGGCTACAAGAGCAGGGCAGAGGCTGGGTATTCTGCAGCAAGTGACTCACCTCCTGACTCCCCAAAGCCTTTCCACCATCTACAAGGCACAAGTCAAGAGTGTGATGGAATACTCTCCACTTGCCTGGATGAGTGCAGCTCCAACAACACTCAGGAAGCTCGACACCATCCAGGACAAAGCTGCCCGATTGATTGGCACCCCATCCACCACCCTAAACATTCACTTGCGTCACCACCAGCACACCATGGTTGCAGTGTGTACCATCCACAGGATGCACTGCAGCAACTCGCCAAGGCCTCTTCGACAGCACCTCCCAAACTCTCGACCTCTACCACCTAGAAGGACAAGGGCAGCAGGCACATGGGAACAATACCACCTGCACGTTCCCCTCCAAGTCACACACCATCCCGACTCAGAAATATATCGCCGTTCCTTCATCGTCGCTGGTTCAAAATCCTGGAACTTCCTTCCTAACAGCACTTTGGGAGAACCTTCACCACGTGGACTGCAGCGGTTCAAGAAGGCGGCTCACCACCACCTTCTGAAGGGCAATTAGGGATGGGCAATAAATGCTGGCCTTGCCGCCGACGCCCACATCCCACAAGCCAATTTTTTAAAAAAAAGTCCTCTAAAGTGGCCTAGTAAGCCACGTGGTTATAAAAGATTGTGAGAAATATTGGATGGATCTATTGGCAATAGTCCAAGCATCTGGATCAGGACTCTATTCTGACCCTGCAAAGTCCTTCTTGCCAATATATAGGAACTGGTGCCCAAGTTGGAAGAGCTGATCTTGCAATAGCCTGAAGCCTTGCCTTGTTTTATGCCGTCCTATCTATCAAGTAAAATTCATCACCATCCTTGGATACGTACTATTCCACTGACCGGAGATGGGACACGTTGCATACAGTTGGGTGAGCAAGGCCCTGGGAGTTCTCAACATAGGCTCCAGACCCCATGAAGCCTCATTTCAGGTCAAACAATGAAACTGACTACCACCTACTACTTCCTTTCCCCACCCCTTCTAATGAATCAATACTCTTCCATGTTGAACATCACTTGGAGGCAGCACTGAGGGTAGCAAGGACACTGAATGTACTCTGGGTGGGGGAATCTTCAATGTGCACCACCAAGAATTATTCAGAAATACCGCTACTGACCGAGCAGGCCAAGTCCTGAAGGAATAATCTACTTGACCTTGTCCTTGCCCACCCACTCGTCCCAGACATATCTGTTCATAATGGCATTGACTGGACCAAACACTGCACAGTCCTCATGAAGATGATGATCTCTCTACAGTGAGGACGCCCTCCACTGTCATGTGGAGCTGCTGCCATTGTAAGTGAGACAGTCCAAAAATAGATCTAGTAGCCCAAAATTGGGCAACTGCAAGGCACTGTCTGGGAAATTTGGTTCGCTTCATGTGACATTAAGAGGTAGCTGTGTGCACTGGATATGGTGAAGGCTATGGTCCCTGATAATTTCCCGGCTGTAGTGCTGAAGACCTGTGTACCAGAGCTAGCTGCTTCCCTAACCAAGCCGTTCCAATGGGGCTATGCTATTGACATATACCCAACAATGTGGCAAACTGCTCAGGGATGTCCTACCCACAAAAAAAGATAAATCTAACCCAGCCAATTACTGCTCTCCGTTTCCACCCATTATCAGCAGAGTGATCTAAGAAGTTGTCAATAGTGCCATCAGGTGATGCCTGCTCACCAGTAACCTGCTCACCAACACTCAAGTTGGGTTCTGTCAAGACTACTTGGCTCCAGATCTTTTCACAGCCTTGAAACAAACATGAATGCCAGAGGTGAGGTGAAGGTAACGGCCCTTGACATCAAGTCAATATTTGAGTGTGGCACCAAGGAGCACCAACAAAACCTGAGGTCAATGGAATGTCAAGGAAAACTTAGAGGCCAGAGTCATACTCAACACCTGGGAAGATTGGCAAACAAACATGACAATTACCACAGCCCCAGGGCATTGCTACAGGGTGGCATCCGGTGTCCTTGGCCCACTCATCTGCTTTATCAGTGACCTTTTTCTCTTTCCTCCCCCCCCCCCCCCCCCCCCCCCCCCCCCCCCCCCCGGCCCCTGACTTGAGGACAAGGGAGGGGCTGTTCACTGACTATTTTACGACTTCATTTCGAGGATTTCATTTCCACATCGTTCACCTGAGGAAGGAGGTAGCCTCCGAAAGCTTGTGAATTTAAAATAAAATTGCTGGACTATAACTTGGTGTTGTAAAATTGTTTACAATTGTCAACCCCAGTCCATCACCGGCATCGCCACATCATATTTTACAGCGTTCAGCTCTATTCAAAACTGCTGCAATAATGAATCGGCTGATGTTAGGCTGTAGCGGGACCTGGATAATATCCAGGCAAGGGCTGACGAGTAGCAGGGAGCATTCAGGCCTTGGAAGTGCCAGGCAATGACCATCTCCAGGAAAAGGCCCAACTACTTCCCCCTGACCTTCAGAGGCTCCATCATTGCTGAGTTTTCTCATTTTTATTTTTCCCTGCCCCCACCATCAACATCCTAGGTTTGGGGGGGTGGGGTCACCATTGACCAGAAACTAAACTGGACCTGCCATAGCAACACTGGCTACAAGGGTAGGTCAGAGGCTGGGTACTCTGCAACGAGTGGCTCACCTCCTCCTTACTTTCACTCTGCCTCTAATTAGAGGAATTGAGTACAAAAGCAAGGAAGTTATGATCGTTTTTATAAAACACTGGTTTGGCCACAATTGGAGTATTGTGTCCAATTCTGGGCACCACACTTTAGAAAGGATGTGAAGGCCTTCGAGAGGGTGCAGAAAAGATTTATTAGAATGGCTCCACGGATGAGGGACTTCAGTTAAGTGGATAGACTGGAGAAGCTGGGGTTGCTCTCCTTTTAGAGCAGAGAAGGTTGAGATTTGATTGAGCACCTCTATCATGAGGGATCTAGACAGTAGATAGAGAAGCTGTTCCCGTTGACAGAAGGGTTGAGAACCAGAGAACACCGATTTAAGGTAATTGGCAAAAGAAGCAAAGGCGACATGAGGAAATACATTTTTACGCAGTGTGGTTATGATCTGGAATGCACTGCTCGAAAGGATGTTGGAGGCAGATTCAATTGTGGCTTTCAAAGGGGGATTGGATAAATTCTTGAAAGAAATTTGCAGGGCTACAGAGAAAGGGTGGGGGGAATGGGACTAGCTGGATTGCTCTACAGGCTGAATGGTTACAGCGCAGGAGACCATTCTATGATTTCCACTGTCGACAAGGCTCAAGTTAGGAGTATGATGAATATTCACCACTCACCTGGATGGGTGTAGCTGCAACAATACTCAAGAAGCTCAACACCATCCAGGCAAAGCAGTTTGCTTAATCAGATCCCTGCCACTAAACTCATCATCCACCATCAGCGCATTGGCTGTCATAGGCAACCTCTACAGGATGCATGTCAGCAACTCGGCAAGTTTACTTTGACAGCACCTCCCAGCCTTGTGATCCACCAATGAGAATGGCAAGAGCAGCAATATCTTAGGAGCATCATCACCTTCGAGTTCTCTCTTGAACATGGACATATATTGCAGCTCCTTCATCATTGGAGGTCAGTCTCTTGGAATTATCTAGCACCATTGTGGAAGCACCATGACTTCAGTAGTTGAAGGCCCACTACCACCACCACCTTGGGGCAACTAGGGATGAGCCTTGCCAGTATTGCCCACACTTTGAGAACAAATATTCTATATAATGGAAAAAGTATGATGGCTATTAAGACATTGCTTTTCGTGTCTTCACACTTCCCTTGGACAACAGTGTAAAGTAGTGGAAGGATTCATAAGCTGATTAACGGTCTGACAGGCCGCGCCATGAACGCTCCTTCCATGGCCATAACCCATCTTTACACCAGCCAGTAGTCCACACGGCAGGAGGGTTTTATGGGCTACCACAGCCCATATGACGTAGGGGGTGGAGACAGGACATCCACAAGTATTCCACTCAATGTCAACCCAAATTTGAGCCTAAGCTCGTCTCCCCTTGCCAGGACTGTCTGGAGTGGGGTTTGAATCCTGTACCTTCTGACCTCTGAGGCAGGACTGCTACCTCTAAACCAAAAGCTCGCTCCATAATTGTTGAATGCAGTTACAGAACATCTTTCTTGCTTGGGTGTTTCTGGGAATTAAACTAGTACAATGCTGCAACATATTTGTAGCTTTGAGCTTTTATTAATGTGGCCTGATTATTCTACTAATAAGTGTCATGGAAACATTGTGCAGTAGAACTAGAATGGGTTTTGCATTGGGATAGTATTATTGCCTCTTAACTGACCTGTAATGCAACAGAGTTTATTGGTTTTCCAGAAAAATGGACCTTGAAGAATGATGACCAACAGCATGGGGTTTTCTGAGAGGATTTTTTTTTTGATCTTTGCACCAAAGACTTTTGCACTGTGCCAAAGGCAGGTGGGTTCTTGTTCTAGTACAGTGGCAAGACTGCATTTATTGCACGTCCCTAGTTGCCCTCAGAAGGTGCTGAGTTCCTAAACTATTTCAAAGGACACTGAGTCAACCGTGTAGTGTGGGCCTGGAGTTCCAGGGAGGAGTAGCAGGTTCCCTTCCCTGAAGGGTATTGGTGAACTAGTTGGGTTTTCACAACTGTCCATAAGCTTTCATGGAAACTTTTTCTGGTATTAGTCCATAATTTCCAGCATTCAATTCTACAACTTTTTTGCATTGTGGGATTTGAACTTGCAATCACGAGGTTGCTAGTCCAGTATTGTAACACGGGGCTACTGTTCCATACGCAGCACACCATGATCTTCCCACAATGTTCAATGAAATGAAGTCATGGGGAGTGTAATTTAAATCCAGTTCAGTTGTCTTGCCCTGTTAATACTCGCTGCTCAACTTTCCTGCATTCTTTTTAAGATAACATATATAAATGAAGGTTCTTTCTTCTTTACATAACTCCTTTCACAACCTCAGGATGTCTCAAAGCGCATTACACTTCAAAAAAAAGTACTTCACTGTTGTAACATAGGAAAAGCAACAGCCAATTTGCACACAGCAAGATCCCACAAACAGCACTGAAATGACTGGATCACCTGCTTTAGTAATGTCGGTTAAGGGATAAATATTGGCCAGGTCACCATGATGAATTCCCCTGCTCTTCAAATAGTGCCGTGGAATCTTTTACGTCCACCTGAGAGGACAGATGGGGCCTTGGTTTGACATCCCATCCAAGAAACAGCACCTCCGACAGTGCAGCACTCCCTCACTACGGCATTGAAGTGTCAGCGTAGATTATGTGATCGAGTCTCGAGTGGGGCTTGAACCTACGGCCTTCTGACTCAGACGAGTGCTATCACTGAGCCAAGGCTGACACCTAGTGTTGGAAGGCAGTAAAGTTCTGATTGAGCCCTTCAGCTTTGTTCATTGACGTGCTGGCTGCTTTGGATTGTCCTGTGCACCTTGGTTGTTATGGAATTCTATAAAAGAAGGAAATGCAGTTGGGACATAAGAGAATGTGTCTTGGGGATTTAACATCCATAGGTCTGGAGAATGTGTCTCCATTCTTGCAGAATCTGGGGTCATCATTTAAAGTCCCTACCTGAGAGGGCAGGCAGGGCCTCTGTTTAATGTCTCATCCGAAAGACGCCACCTACGACAGTGCCACACCGGCATGTCCGCCTAGAATATGTGCTCAAGTCTCGAGTGGGTTTTAAGCCCCACTCCAGTGACTCCCAAGGTTGAGTGCTACCTCCTGAGCCAAGGCTAGGACTTCAGTTGAAAGTTCTGTTTTTTTACCTTGGCTAACATTTTCAAAGAAGCAGACTTTTCAGATGAGTCCCTCCTTAGAGCTAGAATGTGATGTCAGACTTTCTCCACCTATAATAAATGACTCATAGCTGCAAGGCCTTATCTGCGAATATTAAAATGTGTAATCCTTTTTTTCCCCTAATTCTCTGAACAGACTTTAATTGTTTTGTAAAGCTTGATCTTGATGTGCTCACTTGTGTCTCGCTGTGTCTCTGGCACTCGCTCTGTCTTTTTATCCCAACAACAATAACTTGCATTTATATGGCACCTTTTTTTTATGTAGTAAAATATCCCAAGGTGCTTCACAGGAGGGTTATCAAAAACAATTTCACACCAAGCCGCATAAGATATTAGGACTGATCATCAAATGCTACAGAGGTGGGTTTTAAGGAGCGTCTTAAAGGTAGAGAGAGAGAGATTTAGGGAGGAAATTCCAGAGCTTAGGGCCTAGGCCATTGAAGCCATGGACAGCAATGGCGGAACGATTAAAATTGGGGATGCGCAAGAGGCCAGAATTGGGAGGAGTGCAGAGATCTGAGGGTTGTAGGGATGGGAGGCGGTTAGTGATGGGGAGGAGCGAGGCCATGGAGCGATGTGAAAACCAGGATAAGAATTTTAAAATCGAGGCGTTTGCTCCCAGACAGACAATGAGTAAGCGAGGACAGGGGGTGATGAGTGAATGCAACTTGGTGCGAGTTAGGATATGGGCAGCAGGGTTTTGGATGAGCTCAAGTTTATGGAAGGTGCAAGGTGGGAGGCCGGCCAGGACCGCACTGGAATAGTCAAGTCTAGACATAACGCAGGCATGGATGAGGATTTCAGCAGCAGAAGAGCTTGAGGCATGGCGGAGACGAGCGATATTATGGAGGTGGAAGTAGGCGTTCTTAGTGATGGCGTGGATATGGGATTGGAAGCTTTGCTCAGGGTCAAATAGGACACCAAATTTGAGAATGGTCTGTTTCAGCCTCGGACAGTGGCCGGGAGAGGGATGGAATCTGTGGCTAGGCAACGGAGTTTGTTTTCGGTCCCTGCTACAATGACTTCTGTCTTCATATTTAATTGGAGGAAATGTCTGCTCATCCAATACTGGTCATGCTGCTTGTCCAACATCCAATCAGAGGCAGTGGAGGGGTCGAGAGGTGGTGGCGAGGTAGAGCTGGGCATAATCAGTGTACACGTGGAAACTGATGTTGAGTTTTGCCGAGGGGCAGCATGCAGGTAAGAAATTGGAGGTGGCCAGGATAGAGCTCGCTCACGCTGCCTGTCTGTCGCTTGCTCGCACAGTCTTCCGATGTATGGCGCTCCATCTGTTGGTTTAACCTAAACTGACACCACAGGAAAATCCTACTCAAATTTGCTAACTTTTATGGAGCAAGTTCTTGTAGGTATCGCACCATTTGAGGCCATTCGGCCCATCATGCCTGTGGCGGCTCTTTGAAAGACCTATCCAATTAGTCCAATTCCACTGCTCTTTCCCTTTAGTCCTTTTTTTTCCTTCAAGTATTTATCCAGTTCCCTTTTTGAAAGTTACTGTTGAATCTGCTTCCATCACCCTTTCAGGCAATGCTTTCCAGATCATAACAACTCGTTGTGTTTTTTTAAAAAAAATTTCTTCAAATCGCCTCTGGCTCTTTTGTTGATCACCTTAAATCTCTATCCTCTGGCCACTGACCCCACTGCCACTGGAAACAGTTTCTCCTTATTTACTATCAAATCTCCCCTTATTCTTCTCTGTTCGGAGGAGAATAACCCCAGCTTCTCCAGTCTCCACATAACTGAAGTCCCTCATCCCTGGTACCATTCTAGTAAATCTCTTTTCTGCACCCTCTCCTAAGGCCTTCACATCTTTCCTAAAGTGTGCTGCCCAGAATTGAACACAATACACCAACTGAGGCTTAACCAGTGTTTTATAAAGGTTTAGCATAACTTTCTTGCTTTTGTACTCTCTGCCTCTTAATAAAGCCAAGGATTCCATATGCTTAAACAGTCTTCTCAACTTGTCCTGCCACCTTCAAACATTTGTGTATGTGCACTCCCCAGGTCTCTGTTCCTGCACCCCCTTTAAAATTGTACCATTTTAGTTTATATTGTCTCCTCATTCTTCCTACCAAAATGATCACTTCACACTTCTCCGCGTTAAATTTCACTTGCCATGTGTCTGCCCATTTCACCAGTCTGTCTATGCCCTCCTGAAGTCTGTTACTATCCTCCACATTGTTTACTACATTTCAGGGTTTCGTGTCATCCACAAGCTTTGAAATTATACCTTCTATACCCAAGTCCAGGTCATTAATATATATCAAAAAGAGCAAAGTTCCTAATACTGACCCCTGGGAAGCCCCACTGTATACTTCCCTCCAGTCTGAAAAACAATTGTTCACCACTACTCTCTGCTTTCTGTCCCTTAGCCAATTTTGTACCCATGCTACCACTGTCCCTTTAATCGCATGGGCTTTAATTTTGCTAACAAGTCTATTTTGTGGTACTTTATCAAATGCCTTTTGAAAGTCCATATACACATCAACCGCACTACCCTCATCAACCTTCTCCGTTACTTCATCAAAAGAACTCAAATCAAATTAGTCAAACACTATATATTTTCCTTTTAACAAATCCGTGCTGACTTTCATACGAACATGAATTAAGAGCAGGAGTAAGCTATTCGCCCTCTGGAGCTTGCTCTGCCATTTGATAAGATCATGGCTGAACTGATTAATCTCAACCCTACTTTCCCGTCTACCTACTATAATCTTTGACTCCCTTGTTAATCAGGAATCTACCTAACTCAGCCTTAAAAATATTCAATGACCCTGTGGGTAAGGGAGTTCCACAGACTCATGACCCTCAGAAAAAAATTCTCCATCTCCGTCTTAAATGGGAGACCCCTTATTTTTAAACTGTGGCCCCTAGTTCTAGTCTGTGACAAGGGGATTTATTAGCCCATACTTTTCCCACTGCCAATTAATTTTTTTTTTTTATTCGTTCATGGGATGTGGGCGTCACTGGCGAGCCGGCATTTATTGCCCATCCCTAATTGCCCTTGAGAAGGTGGTGGTGAGCCACCGCCTTGAACCGCTGCAGTCCGTGTGGTGAAGGTTCTCCCACAGTGCTGTTAGGAAGGGAGTTCCAGGATTTTGACCCAGCGACGATGAAGGAACGGCGATATATTTCCAAGTTGGGATGGTGTGTGACCTGGAGGGGAACGTGCAGGCGGTGGTGTTCCCATGTACCTGCTGCTCTTGTCCTTCTAGGTGGTAGAGGTCGCGGGTTTGGGAGGTGCTGTCGAAGAAGCCTTGGCGAGTTGCTGCAGTGCATCCTGTGGATGGTACAGACTGCAGGCACTGCGCCGGTGGTGAAGGGAGTGAATGTTTAGGGTGGTGGATGGGGTGCCAATCAAGCGGGCTGCTTTATCTTGGATGGTGTCGAGCTTCTTGAGTGTTGTTGGAGCTGCACTCATCCAGGCAAGTGGAGAGTATTCCATCACACTCCTGACTTATGCCTTGTAGATGGTGGAAAGGCTTTGGGGAGTCGGGAGGTGAGTCACTCGCCGCAGAATACCCAGCCTCTGACCTGCTCTTGTAGCCACAGTATTTATATGGCTGGTCCAGTTAAGTTTCTGGTCAATGGTGACCCCCAGGATGATGATGGTCGGGGATTTGGCGATGGTAATGCTGTTGAATGTCATGGGGAGGTGGTTAGACACTCTCGTTGGAGATGGTCATTGCCTGGCACTTGTCTGGTGCGAATGTTACTTGCCACTTATCAGCCCAAGCCTGGATGTTGTCCAGGTCTTGCTGCATGCAGGCTCAGAGTGCTTCATTATTTGAGGGGTTGCAAATGGAACTGAACACTGCAATCATCAGCGAACATCCCCATTTCTGACCTTATGATGGAGGGAAGGTCACTGATGAAGCAGCTAATGATGGATTGGCCTAGGACACTGCCCTGAGGAACTCCTGCAGCAATGTCCTGGGGTTGAGATGATTGGCCTCCAACAACTACTACCATCTTCCTTTGTGCTAGGTATGACTCCAGCCACTGGAGAGTTTTTCCCCCTGATTCCCATTGACTTCAATTTTACTAGGGCTCCTTTGTGCCACACTTGGTCAAATGCTGCCTTGATGTCAAGGGCAGTCACTCTCTCCTCACCTCTGGAATTCAACTCTTTTGTCCATGTTTGGACCAAGGCTGTAATGAGGTCTGGAGCTGAGTGGTCCTGGTGGAACCCAAACAGGTTATTGGTGAGTAAGTGCCGCTTGATCGCACTGTCGACGACTTCCATCACTTTGCTGATGATTGAGTGTAGACTGATGGGGCGGTAATTGGCCGGATTGGATTTGTCCTGCTTTTTGTGGACAGGACATACCTGGGCAATTTTCCACATTGTTGGGTAGATGCCAGTGTTGCAGCTGTGCTGGAACAGTTTGGCTAGAGGTGCGGCTAGTTCTGGAGCACAAGTCTTCAGCACTACAGCCGGGATGTTGTCGGGGCCCATAGCCTTTGCTGTATCCAGTGCACTCAGCCATTTCTTGATATCACGTGGAGTGAATCGAATTGGCTGAAGACTGGCTTCTGTGATGGTGGGGATATTGGGAGGAGGCCGAGATGGATCATCCACTTGGCACTTCTGGCTGAAGATGGTTGCAAATGCTTCAGCCTTGTCTTTTGCACTCACAAGGATGGGGATGTTTGCAGATCCATCCATCCATCCATCCATCCATCCATCCTGTCCCAGATTATTGTCTCAAAGTTTCCCTACCACTGATGTTAGACTGACTGGACTGTAATTGCTGGGTTTATCCCTCCTTTTTTGAACAGGGGTGTGACATTTGCAATCTTCCTGTCCTTCGGCACCACCCCCATATCTAAGGAGGATTGGAAGATTGTGGCCAGAGCCTCCACAATTTCCACCTGTACTTCCCTCAGTAACCTAAGGTGCATCCCACCTGGACCAGGTGACTTTTGAGTACTACCAATCTTTTAAGTACCTCCTTATCTGTTTTTATCCTACCCAGTATTACTACTACCACCTCCTTTACTGCTCAAATGGCAGCATCCTCTTCTCTAGTGAAGATGGATACGAAATATTCATTTAGTGCCTCAGCCATTCCCTCTGCCTCCAAGATTTTTTTTGTCCCACACTTCCTTTGACCAACCTTTTTTTACTATTTACATGTTTAGAAAAGACTTTTGAGTTCCCTTTTATGTTAGCTGCTAATCTATTCTCATACTCTCCCTTTGCCCCTGTACTGGAAAGGTTCTCCAATTTGCAATGAGCACTGTTTGGTTTGTCTGAACTATTCTACAATGTCTTTGCTTCCACTGCACATCTATGAATATGATAGAGTGCCATTTGGGTTATGGCAGTGGTGACTGGCTTGGGTATTTGGGCCTTGATCCCTTCACCATTGCCTTTCTCCGGACACTGAGCCAATGGACACATTTGTTCAGTATTGAGCTTTGCATGGAGTCGACGAATATTCTGTTGTGTGATGGACAGAATAAGTGCTTCACCACTTAAAAGGGAAGCTTTAGACAAGTGTAGGCTATTCAGCCCCTTGAGCCTATTCCATGATTGTAAACTGTTCTAGAGCTTTCTATATTTTACCTCCTGAAAACATTTGACCAAAAAGAGGTACAATATACAAAAAATGACAGTCTGACAGGAACAAAACCTATTGATCCATCCATCCTGTCCCGCACGTTTGTTATGCCTTGTGCAACAACTTGCATTTATATAGCGCCTTTTAACGTAGTAAAATGTCCCACAGTGCTTCACAGGTGCATTATTAAACAAAATTTGACACTGAGCCACATAAGGAGATATTAGGACAAGTGACCAAAAGCTTGGTCAGAGATAGGTTTTAAGGAGCATCTTAAAGGAGGGGGGTGGAGAGGTTTAGGGAGGGAATTCCAGAGCTTAGGGCCTTGGCAGCTGAAGACACTCGCTCCAATGGTGGAGCGATTTAAAATCGGGGATGCACAAGAGGCAAGAATTGGAGGAGCGCAGAGATCCTGGAGGGTTGTAGGGCTGGAGGAGGTTAGAGCTAGGGAGGGGTGAGGCCATGGAGGAATTTGAAAACCAGGTTGAGAATTTTACAATCCGAGTATTCCCAGACCAGGAGCAAATGTAGGTCAGCAAGCACTGGTGATGGGAGAAGGGGACTTGGTGCATGTTAGGATATGGGCAGCAGAGTTTTGGATGAGCTCCAGTTTATGGAGAGTGTGAGGCCAGCCAGGAGAGCATCGGAATAGCAGAGTCTAGAGGTAACAAAGGTATGGATGAGGGTTTCAGCAGTAGATGAGCTGAGAAGGGCAATGTTGGGGAAATGGAAGTTGTGATGGAACGGATAGGTGGTCAAAAGCTTATTTCGGGGTCAAATAGGAAGCAAAGGTTGCGCAAGGTCTGGTTCAGCCTTCAACAGGGAGAGGGATGGAGTCGGTGGCTCGAGAGTGGAGTTTGCGGCAGGGACCAAAGACAATGGCTTCGATCTTCCCAATATTTAGTTGGAGGAAATTTTTGCTTATCCAGTATTGGATGTCGGACAAGCAGTGTGACAAATGAGACAGTGGAGGGGTCGAGAGATGGTGGTGAGGTAGAGTTGGGTGTTGTCAGTGTACATGTGGAACCTGACATGTTTTCGGATGATGTCATTGAGGGGCAGCATGTAGATGAGAAATAGATCCTAACCATTTGCTGTGTTTTTTTTTTAAAAAAGTGTTTCCTCATGTCACCTTTTTTGGTTCTTTTGCCAATCACCTTAAATCTGTCCTCTCATCATTGACCCTTCTGCCAATGGGAACAGTTTCTCTCTATCTACTCTGACTAGACCCTTCATGATTTTAAATACCTCTATCAAATCTCCTTGCAACCTTCTCTGTTCCAAGGAGAACAACCCCAGCTTCTCCGGTCTATCCACGTAACTAAAATCCTCAATCCCATGGAATCATTCTAGTAAATCTCTTCTGCACCCTCTCTAAGGCCTTCACAGCTTTCCTGAAGTGCGGTGCCCAGAACTGGACACAATACTCCATTTGTGGTTGAACCAGTGTTTTATAAAGGTTCATCATGACTGCCATACTTTTGTACTCTCTGCCTCTAAAGTCCAGGATCCTGTGGGTTTTTTTTAACCACTTTCTCAACCTGCCCTGCCACCTTCAATGATTTGTGCACATATACCCCCGATCTCTGTTCCTGTACCCCTTTTAGAGTAGTGCCCTCTAGTTTATATTACCTCGCCTCGTTCTTCCTACTGAAATGATCACTTCGCATTTTGCGTTAAATTTCATCTACCAGGTGTCCGCCCATGCCACCAGCCTGTCTGTATCCTCTTGAAGTCTATCACTATCCTCCTCACTGTTTACTACCCTTCCAAGTTATGTGATTGGGTGTTCATTTGCAAGGACAGAGGGGTCAAGAGTGTCTTTTTTGAGGGGGTGATGACAGCAGATTTGAAGGGGAGGGGGTCAGTACCTGAGGAGAGGGAACCATTAACAATATCAGCTAACATGGGGGCCAGGAAGGGAAGTTGGGTGGTCAGCAGTTTGGTGGGAATAGGGTCGAGGGAGCAGGAGGTGGATCTCATGGACAAGATGAGCTCAGAGCGCATGAAGAGAGATAGAGTTCAGGGCTAGGGCGGGGGGAACCTTGGGGGAAGTTTGACTTGGTGGGCTAGGGGAAGGGAGGGAAGCGGCAGAGGCAGCTGAATGGCCGCAATCTTAGTGACAATGAAGTCCATGAGCTCCTCACACTTTTCGTTGGAGGTGAGGGTGGAGGGGGCAGGGGAGAGTGTGGTTTAAGAAGACAGTTTGTAATGGAGAGAAGCTGAGGATTATATTTGCATTCTAGGATGATCCTGGACTAGTGAGCAGTTTTGTGATCCAGCCAGATCTGGCAATGAATGGCTAAACCAGTTCTCTGCCATAAACTGTCAAGATGTGGAGATGCCGGTGATGGACTGGGGTTGACAATTGTAAACAATTTTACAACACCAAGTTATAGTCCAGCAATTTTATTTTAAATTCACAAGCTTTCGGAGGCTTCCTCCTTCCTCATTTACCTGAGGAAGGAGGAAGCCTCCGAAAGCTTGTGAATTTAAAATAAAATTGCTGGACTATAACTTGGTGTTGTAAAATTGTTTACAATAAACTGTCAAGCCTGCATGACTTGGACTTAAGGGAGTGGAGATGAGGGCCGTACCAGGGTAAGAGTGTGTAATGGGGACAAGGGCATCAAAGGTGGAGGTGAAGGTGTGATTTCTGCAACTACCAATCTGCTCGGTCATAGAAATTTACGGTTAGGAGGAGGCCATTTGGCCCATTGTGTCTGCTGGCCAAAAAAGAGCTATCCAGCCTAATCCCACTTTCCAGCACTTGGTCTGTATTCATGTAGGTTACGGCACTTCAAGTGCACATCCAAGTACTTTTTAAAAATGTAATGAGGGTTTCTGCCTCTACCACCCTTTCAGACAGTGAATTCCAGACCCTCACCACCCCCTGGGTGAAAAAATTTCTCCAACTCCCCCCTAATCCTTCTAATTACTTTGTCTGTGCCCCCTGGTTATTGACCTCTCTGCTAAGGGAAATAGGTCCTTCCTATCCACTCTATCTAGGCCCCCATAATTTTATATACTTCAATTAAATCACCCCTCAGCCTCCTCTGTTCCAAAGAAAACAGCCCCAGCGTATCTAATCTTTTCTCATAGCTAAAATTCTCCAATCCTGGCAACATCTTCAAATCTCCTCTGTACCCTCTAGTGCAATCACATCTTTCCTGTAATGTGGTGACCAGAACTGTATGCTGTACTCTAGCTATGGCCTATCTAGTGTTTCAGTTTTAGCATAACCTCTCTGCTCTTACATGCTGTGCCTCGGTTAATAAAGGAAAGTATTCCATATGCCTTCTTAACCACCTTATCTACCTGTCCTGCTACCTTCAGGGATCTGTGGACATGCACTCCAAGGTCCCTCTGTTCCTCTACACTTCTCAATATCCTCCATTTATTGTGTAGTCCCTTGCCTTTTTTGCCCTCCCCATATGCATTACCTTACATTTCTCTGGATTGAATTCCATTTGCCACTTTTCTGCCCACCTAACCAGTCCATTGATATTTTTCTGCAGTCTACAGCTTTCGTCCTTTCAACCACATGGCCAATTTTTGTATTGTCTGCAAACTTCTTAATCATGCCCCCTACATTCAAGTCTAAATCATTGATATATACCGCAAAAAGCAAGGGACCTAGTACTGAGCTCTGTGGAACCCCACAGGAGCCTTCCAGTCACAAACACCCGTCGACCATTACCCTTTGCTTCCTACCACTGAGCCAATTTTGGATCCAACTTGCCACTTTCTCTTTGGTCCCATGGGCTTTTACTTTTTTGACCAGTCTGCCATGTGGGACCTTGTCAAAAGCAACTTGCAACCCTCGTCGACCCTCCTTATTACCGCCCCAAAAAATTCAATCAAGTTAGTCAGATGTGACCTTCCCTTAACAAATCCATACTGACTGTCCTTGATTAATCCGTGCCTTTCTAAGTGACTATTTATACTGTCCCTCAGAATTTTTTCCAATAATTTGCCCACCATTGAGGTTAGGCTGATTACCATCTTGAGTTTTCCATGATTTTACTTACCAATATTTTTTTCTTGCCTTCTCTTTGCTTTCCTAATTTCCTTTTTTAATTTCACCCCTGCATTTTCTATACTCCGCTAGGCTTTCTGCAGTATTGAGCTCTTGGTAACTGACAAGCTTCCCTTTTTTGCCTTCTCCTACCCTGTATGCTCCTTGATATTCAGGGGGCTCTAGATTTGGGAGTCCCACCCTTTTTGTGGCAACATATTTGCTCTGAACCCTCACTATCTCCTCCTTGAACGCCTCCCACTGCTCTGACGTTGATTTACCTTCAAGTAGCTGTTTCCACTCCACTTTTGCTAAATCACATCTCAGCTTAGTATAATTGGCCTGTCCCCAATTGAGAACTTTAACTCCCAGTCTATCTTTGTCCTTTTCCATAACTATGCTAAATCTAATGAAATTATGATCACTACCAGCAAAATGCTCTCCCACTGATGCTCCTTCCACCTGCCCAGCTTCATTCCCTAAAACTAAGTCCAGAACTGCCCCTTCTCTTGTTGGGCTTGCTACATACTGGCTAAAAAGTTCTCCTGAATGCATTTTAAGAATTCTGTGCCTTTTTTTTACACTGGTTCTATCCCAGTTAATATTAGGGTAGTTGAAATCCCCTACTATTACTATAAATGTTGTGGTGACTGGAGGGCCAAAGGCTAGACAGTTTTGAATTTGAAAGTGCAGTTGTGCATCACAATACAAACACTTCCCACCCACCCAGAACCATGTAGTCTCCTGGGAGAGGGAAAAACCCAGGCCAATTGGGGGGTGGTGGAATTATCTTCTGGCTCCCTTAGGTGATCAAAACTAATCCAGGAGCCCACTCTGGCCCCAGTTAACATTACCAGGCACCTACCTCTTGTACGAGGTGATCTCTGCTCCACTCAAACATTGGCAGTTTTCATGCTGCTGGGGCCTTGGCTCAAACCCAACTGTGGCTCTGCTGATCGACATGCTGACACCCCTGTAAGGATGGATTGTGTGCTAGTGTGAGTTTGGATGTACTGAGAAAGCCGTGGTGTTCTACCAGGTGTTGCTGGCGGTCAGGTCCCTGCACTGTGTTGACCTCCTTCCTTCTCTGGTTCACAATGACATGCTTCGCGTCAGTATGTGACGACTTGATGGTGGTGTATACGGAACAGACTTTATTCATACACCGTATAGGTGATCAATCTATACTGTACACAGGAGTGGCTTCGGTTCCCTCTCTTTTTAGCTCTCCCAACTAACTCTGGAAAAAAAACCCTCGTCTGTACACCTCAGTTTGCCTCCTTCAAAGGTTTACTTCACAGATAAGATTTATCTGTTCTCTGATTCTTTCAAGAACAGCTTATTTACGTAAACAGTCTTAGTTGCTTACTTCAAAAGTACATTCCATAAACAAGACTTCCTGATCCATCTGTTCTCTGAACCTTTCAAGAACAGTTTATTGACAGCTTATTTACCTAATCATCCACTCTATACCATTGTTAATTGATCCCTCAGATAATGAAGCAGTCTGTGCCCGCATGCAGCAAGACCTGGATGACATCCAGGCTTGGGCTGATAAGTGGCAAGTAACATTCGCACCAGACAATGACCATCTCCAACAAGAGAGAGTCTAACCACCTCCCCTTGACATTCAATGGCATTACCGTCGCCGAATCCCCCACCATCAACATCCTGGGGGTCACCATTGACCAGAAACTTAACTGGACCAGCCATATAAATACTGTGGCTATAAAAGCAGGTCAGAGGCTGGGTATTCTGTGCCGAGTGACTCACTTCCTGACTCCCCAAAGCCTTTCCACCATCTACGAGGCACAAGTCAGGAGTGTGATGGAATACTCTCCACTTGCCTGGATGAGTGCAGCTCCAACAACACTCAAGAAGCTCGACACCATCCAGGACAAAGCAGCTGACTTGATTGGCACCCCATCCACCACCCTAAACATTCATTCCCTTCACCACCAGCACACTGTGACTGCAGTGTATACCATCCACAGGATGCACTGCAGCAACTCGCCAAGGCTTCTTCGACAGCACCTCCCAAACCCACGACCTCTACCACCTCTACATGGGCAGCTGGCACATGGGAACACCATCACCTGCACGTTCCCGTCCAAGTCACACACCATCCCGCTGGGTCAAAATCCTGGAACTCCCTACATAACAGCACTGTGGGCGAACCTTCACCACACGCACTGCAGCGGTTCAAGAAGGCGGCTCACCATCACCTTCTCTAGGGCAATTAGGGATGGGCAATAAATGCTGGCCTTGCCAGCGACGCCCACATCCCATGAACGAATTTTTAAAAATGTTTATTATACTAGTCACTAAAGTTATACATTAATCACTCATGATTGATATCATCCCAGTCACTATCTCTCTGCACACGCATTCCTTGTAGATCATTACCAGACATGTGAAATAGGCCATATAATCCCTCCTTCTCCCAGAAACCTTGCTGGTTTACTGTTTATCTTAAAAAGCCTGTTTCTTTCATGACTAGTTGTAGTTATATAGTTCGATTATTACACCGAAGCTCTCTAACATGTCCACCACACTGCTTCAGGTTATTTGAAGGCATCACAGCCAAGCCCAATCCTCTCCTTGTCCAACATCCACTCTTCCACATTTGATAGCAACCAGGAGGGGCCTCGCTGGCTGATATACTTTTTTTTTACTCCTTCCCACATAATGCGGGAGCACTTGAAGCCGATTCTAGCACCCTTGCTGTCACCCTTGCTGATCGGCTAAAACGGCATAGCCCGTGGATTGAACTTGGGATATTCCTGGTCTGTGACTCACCTATTCCGTTTTTCAGATGAGACTCTCAGGTGGATAAAAGAGATCCCATAGCACTAATTTGAAGATGAGCAGGGGAGTTCTCTCTGGTGTCCTGGCCGATTATTTATCCCTCAACCAACGTCACTGAAAAGGATGATTCGATCTTTATCTCATTGCTGCTTGTGGGACCTTGCTGTGTGAAAATTGGCTGCCGTGTTTCCTACATTACAACAGTGACTACATTTCAAAAAGTACTTCATTGGCTGTAAAGTGCTTTGGGACATCCTGAGGTTGTGAAAGGTGCTGTACAAATGCAAGTTCTTTCTTTAAATTCACTAAACTATTGGGGGAGGCACCTGTGCTATTTCCAGCACCACCAGAAAGGGGGCTGGGATTTGCTGCAAGCTGCCATGGAAGCTGTACAACAACCTTGGCTATTTGGGGTAAGGTGAGAGAGGCTGGGGTATAGGGTCTCTCTCTATTGTTCTCCATTTGGGGATGAGACCATAAGCTTTCAAGGAGAGGAAAACTAACTGGAACTAGATTAAAATGTTGAGATTGTAGAAGATGAGCTACATAATCTGCTGAGTTGCAACTTCTTCCAAAAGAGCAGTGTTTTGTGTATTTCAGCCGCTGGAGTTGACCTTGGTGAGGCAATCTGGGCTGTGATCTGGCAATCTTGATAATTGTGGATTCCAATTTCAATTGGGACAGGGTGGGACCAGGTTGTGCTTCTGCCTGGGTCCCAATCCAGGCAAGAGCCCTCTTGCTAACCAAGTTTTGGTTTATCTTTGCGCTTGTTCTTTCTGGGGAACGGGTGATAGCGGAAGATGAGTCTAAAGCTCTGGACTTTAAACAACTTAGCACTAAACTGCCAGCCTTGCTCAAGAGGCCACATGGTTGGCTTGTTGGTCTGGTAAATGAGAATACTGGTGCAGTAAGTGTTGCTACTGTTGGGTAAAGGTTAGGGCAGAGTAAACGCAGCCTTACTCTGCATCTGGCTATATGGTACCTGATCTGAAAGATGAGACGAGGGCTCCTCTGCCTTTAATGAAGAAAGAAAAGTCTTCAGCATTTTTTTGAGGGGAGGGAAAGACTAGGAATATTGGCTTTAATGAAGCCTTCAGCAACAGATTTCTGGCACCAACAGGTATGAAGCTCTGAGTTGCACATAATTTCTTACTTGGAGGTAAATTGCCATTCCTTCATTGCTGGATCCTGGAATCCTGTATCGATCACCGTCACCACGAGGACTGCAGTAGTTCAAGGATACGGTCCACCATCTTCTCGGTAGCTAGGGATGGGTAATAACCATGGTGATGTCAAGTCGCCCGCATCCCAAGAACAAATTATTAAAAGAAATGTTACCTTGCCGGTGAAATTACAAACCTGAAACTGGCAAGTGTATGTAAAATCCACATTGACTTGGGTGTGGGGGAATCATTGAGGCCTAAATTGTACCAATTCTCCTTGGGGAAGATACATTTAGCTGTAGAGTAGGAATAGGAGGGTTCAGAGTTTCCCATCTAAATTAAACTACTTCAAAAGAGGTGCCTCCAGAGGCAGTAAAATCAGTGGTAACTGGACTTGCCAGCAAGAAAGACCATGTCTGCTGGTCACTGATCTGCCGAGCTACCCTGTATGAACCCATGAAGTGATTGGCTGGTCTGAATGCACCTTCCCGATTTGAGTGGAGAAGGTCGAGAGCAGACTTGACCGCATGATATAAACCTCCTGCTTTCTGAAGTGGCTCCACAATATTAAGCTTACCAGGAGATTGTAATTAACAGGCCTTAGTTTTTACAGTCCTGATTTTGTGTAGCGGCGAGTCTATGTCTTGGCAACGAGATCTCCAGTAATTAGCAAGTCGAAGAAAAGAAAAACTTCGTCTTTAAAATTGGAAGTGAAATTGGAAACAGAATATAATGGGCCGGAATTTGCTGGAGTGGGGCATCTCGCAGCTTGCCCGGTTAGTTAGACTTTTCCTGCACCCTTCAGCTCAAATTTTTTTGCCCTGGAAGTACAAGCTGGTAACTGGTAACAGGGTATCTGGGACATGGTGAATGGCAGGGCTATCTCCTTAACCAATGAGATTTAAGGATTGAGAAATAAACAGGAAGGACTGAAGGGGAGGGTGAATTCAGTGTCAAATCCGGTACGGAAAGAAAGATTGGATTGAGAGGAGGTGGGGGAAGACAAAGTAAGAAAAAGAAATGTAAAAATTTAACTTTTTTCATGAATCTCTACAACAATTCACTACCTGAAGGAATGAGACTCTGCAGTTTAAATTGTTCACTTTCTAGACCGGAGAGGTTGATTGTCAGTCATTAAAAGGGTACTTACACTATTAATTACCAGACTTCACTTTCTGTGGCAAGATTAATGTGCAAATAGAGCAACTTCATGAAACTCTCGGTGGGGGGGGGGGGGGGGGAGAGGGTTAAGGGTGAGATGCCGTTTTAGCGAGGCTAACGGCGGAGCGTCGCAAATCGTCCAGCGACTTCAATTCACAGGGCATCTCTTCCTCGTCACAAGTTGCTGGATGATTTGCACATTAATTGTATTGACATACTGTTATTTTTTTCAGCAAATTCCGGCCCAGTGCTGTAAATACACAAGTCTGGCAGCATCTGAACATTTTTGGGTCTAGACCCTTTAGGGTCATTCTGACACAAGTTTATACCCCAAACATTAACCTAATGCCCTCTCTACAGATGCTGATGATCCTGCTGTGTATTTCCAGCATTTTCTGTCTTTCATTCCTCTCCATCACCAAGACCACTTACTTCCACCTCCTGTAATATCTCTCACATCCGCTCCTGCCTCAGCCCATTTGGTGCTGGAACCCTCATCTATGCTTTTGTTACCTCTAGACTCGACTAATGCTCTCCTAGCTGGCCTCGCACCTTCCACCCTCCATAAACTTCAGCTCATCCAAAACTCTGCTGCCCGTACACTAACTCTCACCATGTCCCATTCACGCATCATCCCTGTGCTCGCTGACCTACATTTGGTTCATATTTAAAATTCTCATCCTTGTGTTCCAATCCCTCCGTGGCCTCACCTCTCCCTATCTCTGTAACCTCCTACAACCCTCTGAGAACTCTGCACTCCTCTAATTCTTGTCCATCACTGACTTCCTTTGCCCCACTATTGGTGGCTGTGCCTTCAGCTGTCTAGGCCCTAAGCTCTGGAATTCCCTCCCCAAACTGCTCTGCCTTTCACCTCTCCTCCTTTTAAGACGCTCCTTTAAAATCTACCTCTTTGACCAAGCCTGTCCTAACGTCTCCTTCTTTGGCTCGGTGTCAATTGTTTTTGTCTGATTTATGCTCGTGTCCAGTACCTTGGGATGTTTTACCATGTTAAAGGTGCTAATATAAATGCAAGTTGTTGTTTCATTTTGAAGTTTGTGTAGATGAGATTCTGTGTTTTGATTTAGATACTAGTATTTGCAATTTAGAGTAAAACTTCTTCTGAGGAAATGCTTATTTTCACTTGTGATTTTAAGCTTACGTAAAAATCCAAGCACTTCAACTCTGCACACAAAGCGTTCATGCGTAGCACTGACATCGTAAAATCTTAAACCAGCTTTGGGCCTACCCCCTGTAGCTGTGTTACACTTGTACTGACAGCCGATACCTATAGTAGATTATTCCCCATTTGCCTTAACCTCATTCACTTTTTAAACTTAATTAACAAAGTGCTGCAACTCAACAAATTGAGCCCCCATACATGAGATGGGGGTGTTTTTTTTAAATACAGTATGAAATAAGTGGTTTTAATAAAACTGCACAGATGATGATGATTTTTTTTTGTAGTATCATTTCAATTTGAATTAAGAGTGGCCTCAAATGGCCTTGCATTGGAGCAACCTGTTTGTGTTGCTAGGATATTAGTGTGTCTTTTTTTAAACCGCTCTCCACTGCTAGTATCGTCAAACCAGTACTAAGATGTGATTGGACTTTAACTAGAGTTTTGCATTCCTTCTAGGAATTCCTCTCATTGTATTTCATGTGACTGGTTAGTTTCAACCCTTTCCTAAAATACTCCTTCAAGCAAATGAGAAAATTGTTACCAATTTTAGAACTGGAGGAGTGGATGGGGGAGGTGGAGATTTCTGTTGTTGAGTCGACTTCCTACTGATTTAGTCTTCAGCTCCTGAAAGTTTGGGGCCTACTCTTTTTTTACAAAAAATTCTTCTTCTGCCTTTTTTATATTCAGAGGTGCAGTGCAGAAGTACCAGGGCTCCACCACAGGGTGGTGCTGTTACCTACTCCTTTCGAGGAGTACCATATCTGTACAGCAGTGTTGGCCTGTGAGGTTAACACTTTTTTCAAGCCTTCTCGTCTCACAAGTACGTTTTGAGTTGCAGCTGTCGCACAGATAGAGATTTCAGTTTCAGCTTTCTATCTTTGACTCTACACCAACACAACACTTGCTTAGGTAGTCAGCACTTTCCCATCCAACTTGTTTGTGCTTTTTATTCCCAATGCTTCATGTCAACAAACATTGGCCTGACTTGATCTTTTTATAAGTGGTAGGGTGGAGATAAGGGAATTGGGGTGGGGAGGGAGGCTGTTTGTACTGCTGCAGTTTACTTTGGCTGGGGGAGGAGGGGAGTGAGGAGAAAAACCTAGTGTATTGAATTAGGAACAGGTGGAGGCCATTCAGCCCCTCAAGCCTGCTTTGCCATTCAGTTAGATCATGGCTGATCTGTAGCTCAACTCCATTTACTCACCTTTGTTCCACGTCCCTTGATACTCTTACCCGACAAAAATCTTTCAATCTCAGTTTTGAAAGTTTCAATTGATCCAGCATCCACAGCCTTTTGGAGGAGCGAGTTCCAGATTTCTACTGTCCCTTGTGGGGGACAAAGTACTTCCTGATTTCCCTCCTGAATGACCTAGCTCTAATTTTAAGACCCACCAGAGGAAATACTTTCTCTCCCCTATCAAATCCTTTTAACATTTTAAATACCTCTATTTAAATCACCCCTCAATCTTCTATACTCAAGGGAATACAACTTTATTGTTTTGCTGTTGGTTTGCCTGTCTGTATTAAGCAGGACTGCTGGTTTTGAAAGATGCCAGGTTCCCTGGTGTAGTCATGCTGTGTATCTCCTCTCCATCAATGAACACTTAAAGTGAAATATCACTAGGTAGTTTTTTTTTTTTCCTTTCACCTTGGTGCAAATGTTCCATTTGTACATCTGATCCTTTTTTTAAAAAAAAATTCCGACCATGGGATTGATCCGATGTGATGGTCCCCCACTCCTAAATGAAAACCGTACGTGTTTGGAACATGTAATATTGGGTTGTACTTTTCTTCCACCAGGAAGGGTTTGTACGCTATATAATTGGCAGATCCTCGTCGAGGACATAGATAGTGTTTCTGGAGATCCAGTTCAGCAATAAGCTTTACATTGGTAATCGAATCACTGAATGCTGATTATTCCTCTGGCATCGGTGAAAACCCACCTTTATTAAAAACTTTTAGAATATTGAATATTCTACAAAAAAAAGCGATGCTTCACTTCAGTGCAGTACTGAAGGAGTGCTGCACTGTCGGAGGTGCCACCTTTTGGGTGAGACATTAAATCACCTGTGCAGGTGGATGGCGAAGATCCTACGGCACTATTTGAAGAGCAGGGGAGCGAGTTCTCCTGGTGTCCTGACCAATATTTATCCCTCAATCAACATCACTAAAACAGACTATCTGGCTATTTATCTCATTGCTGTTTGTGGGACCTTGCTGTGCTGTGTGTAAATTAGCTGCTGAATTTCCTATATTACAACAGTGACTACACTTCAAAAATAACTTACTGGCTGTGAAGTGCTTTGGGAGGTCCTGAGGTTGTGAAAGGTGCCATATGTGCACCTTTTTTTCTCTTGAATTATAATGCCGTAGTGTTAAATTTTCACTCCAATTAATCAACTGGCCAGACCCTCCTTTCTCTTTTGCTCGCCCAGTAATCTGGAGTCTTCTGTGGAGTGCCTTGAAGTTTGTCTACATTAAAGTCGCTGTAAGTTGTGAAACCTCTTGCCTTGTGAACAGCCAGCGGTGATATCTGACCACCAATACTGAGCTAATCATTGCCTGCCCCGTTTGAAATGTAACTCAACTCAAACTAAGACTGAGATTGTTTTCAGCACAATTTATAAAACAATTGATCTGTTATATGCTAATAACTGAGAGTGGCATTCGAATAGATTGTGACCCTCTGTCTGAAGGACAGACAACCCACCTGTGTGTACAAGAATACATAACCAAGTTTCTGACACATTGTGTGTAGTAATAAAACCACATTTAAGGCAATAATTCAAGTAGTGATGTTAGGAACTGGTTTACTGGGGAACTTCCACTTGCCATATCAGCAACCCTTTATGGCCTTGAGTGCGATTGCCATAAATAGAGGGAGAGTTCATCTGTAAATCAATTCTTTTTATGATTTTGTTCCACAGACTGACAGTGTGAAATTGGGGGCAGTTTTGTCCTCCGGTCCAGTGCCCACTGCGAGCAGGGCTCAGGGTGTCCACAGTTGCTTCATGTACCGTCAGTAGCGGAGACTTTCATCCTCCACCCCCTCCAGTCTGGGCTGCTTCAAATCCAGGTCCCACTGCACCACTTGGTCTCCAGTATTTCTATTCCCCATGTTTTGGAAGTCAAATATTCTTTTCAAAGTGTTTTTAAAGCATTACAATGCTCTGGAGCTGCTGCTCTTCACAGTACTTGAACCGAAGAAACACACCTCCATGGCTAACAGTAACTATTTGTTTTATAAACGACCTACCTTTCTTATTCCTGTCCTGCCATGGTCCAATCAAAAACTAATTTTCAGGAATTCAGTGCTTGCATTCCTTATGGTACTTTAAATTCCATCAGCAAAAACTACTTGTATTTATAAATGTCTTTTCTGTATATAGTGCCTTTCACAACCTCCAGGACATCCCAAAGTACGTTACAACCAATGAAGTACTTTTGAAGTGTAGTCCCTGATGTAATGTAGGGAAACATGGCAGCTGGTTTGCACACAGCACAGTCCCACAAAAAGCAATGAGATAATGACCAGGTAATCTGTTTTTAGTGATGTTGGTTGAGGGATAAATATTGGCCAGGACACCAGGGAGAATTCCCCTGCTCTTTTACATCTACCTGTGAGCAGACGGGGCCTCAGTTTAACGTCTCATCCGAAAGATGGCACCTCCGACAGTGCAGTGCTCCCTCGGTACTGCACTGGAGTGTCAGCCTAGAATAAGTGCTCAAGTTATTGCAGTGCAGCTTGAACACCGCCTTCTGATTCGGAGGCAAGAATGCTGCTACTGAGCCACGGCTGAACCTATAGAGCTCCTCTTAAACCTCCCAAGGCACTTCAGAGATGAGGGACAACAGATGCTGGACCAAAGATTAGGAGAGTTGACTAACAGCTTGATCAAAGAGGTGGATTTTAAGGAAAGTCTAGAAGGAGGAGAGCAACAAAGGGGTTTAAGGAGAGAATGCCAGAATTTGGAAGCATGGGTGACAGAAGTGCATGGTGGACTTGACACATTTATTTGTTTTTTGAGGATGTATCTAGCAGGGTAGATAAAGGGAACCAGTGGATAAGGTGCCATGTAAAAGGTTGTTACACAAGATAAGAGCTCATGGGGTTGGGGGTAATATATTAGCATGGATAGAGGATTGGTTAACGGACAGAAAACAGAGTAGGGATAAACTAGTCATTTTCAGGTTGACAGGCTATAACTAATGGGGTGCTGCAAGGATCAATGCTTGGGCCTCAGCTATTTACAGTCTATATTAATGACTTAGATGAAAGTACTGAGTGTAATGTACCCAAGTTTGCTGACTATACAAAGCTAGGTGGGAAAGTAAGCTGTGAGGAGGACACCGAGTCTGCAAAGGGATATAGGCAGGTTAAGTGAGTGGGTAAGAAGGTGGCAGATGAAGTGAAATGTGAGGTTATTCACTTTGGTAGGAAGAGTAGAAAAACAGAATATTTTTTAAATGGTGAGAAACTATTATATGCTGGTGTTCAGAGAGATTTGGGTGTCCTCATACAAGAAACACAAAGTTAGTATGCAGGTACAGCAAGCAATTAGGAAGGCAAATGGCATGTTGGCCTTTATTGCAAGAGGGTTGGAGTACAAAAGTAAGGAAGTCTTACCACAATTGTGCATGGCTTTGGTGAAACTTCACCTGAAGTACTGTGTACAGTTTTGGTCTCCTTACCCAATGAAGGATATACTTGCCTTTAGAGGTGGTGCAACGGAGGTTCACTAGATTGAGTCCTGGGATGAGATGAGAGGGTTGTCCTATGAGGAGAGATTGAGTCGAATGGGCCTATTCTCTCTAGACTTTAGAAGAATGAGAGGTGATCTAATTGAAACATACAAAATTCTGAAGGGGCTTGACAGGGTAGATGCTGAAGTTAATTCCCAGGCTGGAGAGTCTAGAACTAGGAGGCATAGTCTCAGGATAAGGGGTCAGCCATTTAGGACTGAGATGAGGAGGAACTTCTTCACTCAGAGGATTGTGAATCTTTGGAATTCTCTTACCCCAGAGGACTGTGGATGCTGAATTGTTGAGTATATTCAAGGCTGAGATAGATAGATAGATGGATTTTTGGACTCTAAGGCAATCAAGGGATATGGGGATTGGGTGGGAAAGTGGAGTTGAGGTCAAAGATCAGCCATGATCTTATTGACTGGCAGAGCAGGCTCAAGGGACTGTATGGCCTACTCCTACTCTTTTTTATTATTCGTTCATGGGATGTGGGTGTCGCTGGCGAGGCCAGCATTTATTGCCCATCCCTAATTGCCCTTGAGAAGGTGGTGGTGAGCCACCTTCTTGAACCGCTGCAGTCCGTGTGGTGAAGGTTCTCCCACAGTGCTGTTAGGAAGGGAGTTCCAGGATTTTGATGTTGGGGGATTCGGCGATGGTAATGTCGTTGAATATCAAAGGGAGGTGGTTAGACTCTCTTATTGTGACTCATGGACAAGATGAGCTTGGGTGGAGGGCATGGGGGAGATGGAGAAAGAGAGCCTGGGGTTCAGGGATGGGATTAGGGGAGGAGGAGTATGGGGGCGGGGTGGGAGAGAGAGAGAGACCAGCAGAGGCATGGTGACTGGGCAGGCCATGAGCTGATTTCTTTTGGCAGGGGTAAGGGTAGTGAAAATGATCTTGGTGATCATGGAGGTATGGTCCCTGAAATTCCTGGGGGTCTACTCTGGTGCAAGTGCCCACCCTAGCTGGTGCCCCATCCTAAATCCTGGGGAATGGGTCCCTTGCTTTGGGCAGGGTGGGTGCATCGAGCAGCAGCACCCCACAGGGACAACGGAGACACCAATGAAACCCCTTCTGCTCTCTGGAGCATGTTGACCTCTCCAGGATGGTCACTAGTCCCCTCTGGCATGGTTTGTCTTTTTATCTTAACCTCTCCCTCTCCCTCGTGAAGATCTGGGGCCCTTTTCACATTTCTCACTGGGAGGGTGTGAGTTCCACCGAGGATGCAATTCCCAGAGAAACCTGGGAACTCCCCAGACGTGCCCCCTTGATTTTGGGGGTGGGGGGGGTGGATTTGGTAGGGTTTTGATAGGGGAACGCCCACCCACAGTGTAACCTTAATCGACCCACAAATTCCTGGTCTTCCCCTTCCCTGGGGCAGAGGAGGTGGGGTGGAAATGGGACACTGCTGCCTTCAACCATAAGAATTTCAGGGCCTTAAAGTTGACTGTTGCTACTAATCTATCTTTTTTGGGGACATATATATTCTGGCAAAGCTGTTGGATGTACTTTTGACCCACAATAGCATGTGTGGATTGTTCCAGATGGGGTTTGGCATGTTTGCTAATGAGAGAGGAAGCTGTGGTTGTCTTCTGAAGAAGATTATACCCTTTGCCTGTGTAAATGATAAATGTGCAATAATCGTTTCCTTGCTGTGTACTACATTTGGGTGATGGCTACTTTTCCTATTGGAAAATCCAACCCAAAAGATGCCAAACCTCTTTATGGCTTCCTGGAGTTTTAGAACCGATCTGTGTTCGTTGATAATGGCTGTTTTTAGAAGCGTTGGAAGGCCTGGCAGGAATACTGTCCATTCCATTAAAGCTTGCAGGCTCCACCCAGATTGACTGCACCTGCTCTTTGTATGAAAGGTTCATCCACCAGTTGAGATGTTTAATTTCTGCTGGTTCTGGTAAATGTTGGCGATCTTCAACACTGAAGAGCGAGGAGTTCTTCTCGGGCAACATTCCTTCTCTTTTAGCATCACAAAGATTAAAGGGTCATTTCATCTCGTGCAGAATGGCTGCCATGTTCGCCTATGTAAGTAGAGCATTTGTGTTTATCACTTTTTTCTTAGAAGGTACAAATGGAACCCTCCTTTATCTTTTCCCAAACCCACAGTGTCAGTGGAGAAGTTCTTATTTTGGGATAGGATAGTAGGCTTGCTCCATATTTTCTCGCCAATGCACAGGATATTTTTTTCCTGCATGTTTGTGGAGGAAATTTGGTGTGAATGGGTCTTTTGTTCTCTACACACATGCCAGCTTTTATGCCTCTGTCTGTTCATTGTGTTCTGCCCCTTGGACAGGACCTAATTCAAGTCTGACAAACATAAGATTTTTCAGCCACTTACAAGTGGACAAGTAGCTGAGGTGGATTCCCATTGCCTTCCACATGGTTTTTACCTTCTAGGTGGGTTGCAATCAAAGCTAGAGAGCCTGACCTACCCTTTGCGATGGGGGCCATTGGCCCCAAGTACCCCTGCTGGACATCAACCCAGTATTCAGAGCCAGCGCTCGGGTCCTCGCTCGCTGCCTGGAGTAGGGTCTGAACCCAACCCTTCTGACTCGGGTGTGAATACGACCATTAAGCCAGTGGTCACTCCATCCGGACATGAATCCCCGCTAGACATCAACCCAGTTTTTAGAGACCATATTCTAGTCTCCACTCGCCGGAGCTGTCTGGAGTGGGGCTTGAATCGTTCACCTCTGATTCGAGGGGAGAATGCTGCCACTGAGCCAAAAGTTAACACCCTTTTATAGGTAGTAATCTATATAAATTCAGGTAACACTGGGTGGAAGCAGTCTTGTGGAGAGAAGCTGTACCACATCTCGAGGACTGTTCCATAATAAGTCTTCATGACACACCAATGCAACAAGGAATAGTTTGGAGGCCAGTATCCCTCAACAGCTGCAGGTGGTGCTATGGGATACACTGATGTTCATTATGCCATACCGTGAACTCATTCCATGCTCACAGCACAACTGGGCTGCGATCCAGGGTGAAGAAGGTGCCACCAGATATAGTGAGCCAAAAATTTCTGGAACTTGACTCTGTGGCATGTAAACCTGGTTTGTTTTTACAAGTGTTGTATTTACAAGTGGACAATCTGGATTATCCTTACTGGATAGTTTATTCAATCTCCCAGCTATATCTATTGTGAACAATTTTACAACACCAAGTTATAGTCCAGCAATTTTATTTTAAATTCACAAGCTTTCGGAGACTTCCTCCTTCCTCAGGTAAATGTTCAGGAGCTCCTCGAAGCCTACGCATTTATACATATAGAACAATACATGGTGTTTGCAGAATGCCCCTGCAACTGCCCGTTGCCAAGGCAATCACCGTGTTCAGACAGAGAGGTGTCACCTGCAGAACCCCCGAATACACATTCAACAAAAAAACAAACAGGAAAAAAAACAGAGGCAGAAACATCCGGAAGGCAGAGAAAGCCAGCAAATGACCCATTATATTAAAAACAGATAACATTTGTTCGCTGGTGGGGTAACGTGTAGCGTGACATGAACCCAAGATCCCGGTTGAGGCCGTCCTCATGGGTGCGGAACTTGGCTATCAATTTCTGCTCGACGATTTTGCGTTGTCGTGTGTCTCGAAGGCCGCCTTGGAGTACGCTTACCCGAAGGTCGGTGGATGAATGTCCATGACTGCTGAAGTGTTCCCCGACTGGGAGGGAACCCTCCTGTTTGGCGATTGTTGCGCGGTGTCCGTTCATCCGTTGTCGCAGCGTCTGCATGGTCTCGCCAATGTACCATGCTCTGGGGCATCCTTTCCTGCAACGTATGAGGTAGACAACGTTGGCCGAGTCACAGGAGTATGAACCATGCACCTGGTGGGTGGTGTCCTCTCGTGTGATGGTGGTATCTGTGTCGATGATCTGGCATGTCTTGCAGAGGTTACCGTGGCAGGGTTGTGTGGTGTCGTGGACGCTGTTCTCTTGAAAGCTAGGTAATTTGCTGCGAACGATGGTCTGTTTGAGGTTGGGTGGCTGTTTAAAGGCGAGTAGTGGAGGTGTGGGGATGGCCATAGCGAGGTGTTTGTCCTCATTGATGACATGTTGAAGGCTGCAGAGAACATGGCGTAGTTTCTCCGCTCCGGGGAAGTACTGGACGACAAAGGGTACTCTGTTGGTTGCGTCCCGTGTTAGTCTCCTGAGGAGGTCTATGCGATTTTTTGCTGTGGCCCGTCGGAACTGTCGATCGATGAGTCGAGCGTCATATCCCGTTCTTACTAGGGCGTCTTTCAGCGTCTGTAGGTGTCCATCGCGTTCCTCCTCGTCTGAGCAGACCGTGTCTTCGCAGGGCCTGTCCATAGGGGATGGCCTCTTTGACGTGGTTAGGGTGGAAGCTGGAAAAGTGGAGCATCGTGAGGTTGTCCGTGGGCTTGCGGTAGAGTGAGGTGCTGAGGTGCCCGTCTTTGATGGAGATTCGTGTGTCCAAGAAAGAAACTGATTCTGAGGAGTAGTCCATGGTGAGCTTGATGGTGGGATGGAACTTGTTGATGTTATCGTGTAGTCTCTTTAGTGATTCCTTGCCGTGGGTCCATAGAAAGAAAATGTCGTCGATGTATCTGGTGTATAGTGTTGGTTGGAGGTCTTGTGCAGTGAAGAAGTCCTGCTCGAACTTGTGCATGAAAATGTTGGCGTATTGGGGTGCGAATTTGGTCCCCATGGCTGTTCCGTGTGTTTGGGTAAAGAACTGGTTATCGAAGGTGAAGACATTGTGATCCAGGATGAAGCGGATGAGTTGTAGGATGGCTTCCGGAGATTGGCTGTTGTTGGTGTTGAGTATTGATGCTGTCGCAGCGATGCCGTCATCGTGGGGGATACTGGTGTATAGTGCCGAGACGTCCATCGTGGTGAGAAGTGTTCCTGGTTCAACTGGTCCGTGGGTACTGAGTTTTTGTAGGAAGTCTGTAGTGTCGCGACAGAAGCTGGGGGTTCCCTGTTCGATGGGTTTCAGGATGCCCTCGATGTATCCAGAGAGGTTCTCACACAGGGTTCCGTTGCCTGATACGATGGGACGTCCGGGTGTGTTGGCTTTGTGTATCTTTGGGAGGCAGTAGAAGTCTCCCACGCGGGGATTACGTGGGATGAGAGTGCGTAGGATGCTTTGAAGGTCTGGATCGAAGGTCTTGATCAGTTTGTTGAGCTGGTGGGTGTGTTCTTTGGTCGGATCTGCGGGTAACCGTCTGTAGTGTTCCTGGTTGTCCAGTTGTCGGTATGCTATTGTGATGAGATTTATATTCCTGCTGCTCCAACTTTGCATCATTTTGTGGGAGGGGCGGAATTTATTTTAGGATATGGGAGCACAAAACCTTTGGAAAATATTCCTGGAAATTGTTTTGACACTCAGCAGCTCGATCGTGCAGTCTCCCAGATATTCCCTAGTGGGCTTGGATGGAACTGCTCGACGTTTGATTTTTGGTGAATGGCCATGTGTCCCGTGACCTGCTTAGAGATTTTACCTCGTGCCAATGTTTGTTTTGGCCGAGGACTGTTTTGAAGGTATTTTACCAGTGCTGCACAGTCTACAGGTCAGGATGCTGTTTGATGTGGTGGGGGGGGGGGGCAGTTGCAATCTCTGTTTTTGAGTTGCATTTGGGTGTACGTTATGGAGTGGGTGGGGGGTAAGAAAGTTGGGACACTAAGCATTTAAACCCTCATTCCTGTTTGCATATGTCCAGTTGCTGAATGGGAACAAAAGCTCGGTTGGTATTTTACCCACCAATGTCACATCAGCCCTTTTCCAATCTACAGACCCATGAAGTTCATGCTGGACAAACCAAGTGGTTTTGTTTTAAATGTTTGGACTTTATGGAACAGGATGGCCATTTCTTGTGGGCCATTGTTTGGAGGTATTGCAAAAGTTCTCCTTTGGTGGGAGGGAACAGTATGTTTGTGCTCTGCCTGCTCTGCTCTATATTGGGACTGGCCAAAATGTTTGCATGCAAATTAGCTATTTTAAGAAATGAGAGACCAGGGAATTAAACCAGTTAGTCTAACATCTGTTGTTGGGAAATTACTCGAGTCTGTAATTCAGGATAGTGACTGAACACTTTTTTTCTATATATATATTTTTTTTTAAAAGTGTTCAATTTCAGCTCATCAGAGAAAGCCAGCATGGTAGGTCATGCCTGACAATCCTGAATTGAATTTTTTTGAAGAGGTGACTGAAGTAGTGGACAGGGGAATGTCTATGGACGTTGTTTATATGGACTTCCAGAAGGCATTCAGTGAAGTCCCTCATAAGCAACTGTTGGCTAAAGTTGAAGCTGATGGAATTGAGGGACAATTATTGACCTGATTAGGAAATTGGCTGAGTGGCAGGAGTCGGACTAGAGATAATAGGCAGGATGTGACTAGTGGTGTCCCACAGGGATCTGTGTTGGGGCCTCAACTATTCACTGTATTTATTAACTGCTTAGATGACGGGATAGAGAGCCACATGTCCATATTTGCCGATGACACAAAGATAGGCAGCATTGTAAGCAGTGTAGATGGAAGCATAAAATTAGAGAGCTATTAATAGATTGAGTGAGTAGGCAAAATTGTGGCAAATGGTTTTCAATGTCGGCAAGTGAGGGGTCATCCACTCTGGACCTAAAAAGGATAGATCAGAGTACTTTCTAAATGGTGAAAAGCTCAAAACAGTGGTGGTCCAAAGAAACTTAGGGGCCCATGTACATAGATCATTATTTTATATACGTCCATGACATTTTAATCAAAAAGGCTAATAGAATGCTGGCCTTTATATCTGGAGGACTAGAGTACAAGGGGGTAGACATTATGCTACAGCTATACAAAGCCCAGGTTAGCCCACACCTGGAGTACTGTGTTCAGTTCTGGGCACTGCACCTTAGGAAGGATATATTGGCCTTGGAGGGAGTGCAGCGTAGATTTACTAGAATGATACCTGGAGTCCAAGGGTTAAATTACGAGGAGCGATTACACAAACTAGGGTTGTATTCCCTGGAATTTAAAAGATTTAAGGGGTGATTTGATTGAAGTTTTCAAGATATTATGGGGAACTGATAAGGTAGATTGAGAGAAACTATTTCTGCTGGTTGGGGAGTCTAGGACTAGGGAACATAGCCTAAAAATTAGAGCCAGGACTTTCAGGAGTGAAGTTAGGAAACACTTCTACACGTAAAGGGTGGTAGAAGTTTGGAACTCTCTCCCGCAAATGGCAGTTGATGCTAGCTCATTTGTTGTTTTTAAATCTGAGATAGATTTTTGTTAGCCCCATATCCCTCAATACCTTTTGGTTAAGGCTGGTTTATGGAGTTAGTATACAGATCAGCCATGATCTTATTGAATGGTGGAACAGGCTTGAGGGGCTAAATGACCTACTGCATGGAGTGCAATTCAGCACTAGGAACAGGATGTGCAATATTCTAGAAAGCCCAGGATCGATCTCACTGACTCAGGTATCTGAACTGCTCTGTAAACATTACTTTAGATTCATTGCATTAATCTATGCTGAGCTGACCTGCCTTCCCAAAGATTTTTGACCTGCTCTCAAAACTACAGATCGCCGCAGGGAGCGAGGGGCAAAATCCAAGCAAGTGGAGCATCCATTTTGAAGAGGCGGGAATCATAGTGGGGGGGGACAAGAAAACTGATAAGGCTACAGGCTTTCTCCGTGGAACTGTAGATGTTTGCAGCACAGACTGAGGCCATTCAGTCCACTGTTGGTGCCGGCTCTTTGCCAAAGCATTCCAAATGTGATCTCTCTGCCCTGCTCTCACTGGCCCTACATCTTCCCCTGCTTCACATGTTTATTCACTCTTCCCTTTTTAAAAAAAATGACTCCCTCTACTCTATGGAAAAGCATTCCATGCTTCAATTACCCTTTTTTTTAAAAAAAACTTATTTTTTCCCCTCACTTTTAATGACCCCTCATCTGACGTGCCAACCAGAGCATTTGGTTTCCCCCTCTTGACCCTATCATAGAATCATAGAATCATAGAAGTTACAACATGGAAACAGGCCCTTCGGCCCAACATGTCCATGTCGCCCAGTTTATACCACTAAGCTAGTCCCAATTGCCTGCACTTGGCCCATATCCCTCGATACCCATCTTCCCCATGTAACTGTCCAAATGCTTTTTAAAAGACAAAATTGTACCCGCCTCTACTACTGCCTCTGGCAGCTCGTTCCAGACACTCACCACCCTTTGAGTGAAAAAATTGCCCCTCTGGATCCTTTTGTATCTCTCCCCTCTCACCTTAAATCTGTGCCCCCTCGTTATAGACTCCCCTACCTTTGGGAAAAGATTTTGACTATCGACCTTATCTATGCCCCTCATTATTTTATAGACTTCTATAAGATCACCCCTTAACCTCCTACTCTCCAGGGAATAAAGTCCCAGTCTGTCTAACCTCTCCCTGTAAGTCAAACCATCAAGTCCCGGTAGCATCCTAGTAAATCTTTTCTGCACTCTTTCTAGTTTAATAATATCCTTTCTATAATAGGGTGACCAGAACTGTACACAGTACTCCAAGTGTGGCCTCACCAATGCCCTGTACAACTTCAACAAGACATCCCAACTCCTGCATTCAATGTTCTGACCAATGAAACCAAGCATGCTGAATGCCTTCTTCACCACCCTATCCACCTGTGACTCCACTTTCAAGGAGCTATGAATCTGTACTCCTAGATCTCTTTGTTCTATAACTCTCCCCAACGCCCTACCATTAACGGAGTAGGTCCTGGCCCGATTCGATCTACCAAAATGCATCACCTCACATTTATCTAAATTAAACTCCATCTGCCATTCATCGGCCCACTGGCCCAATTTATCAAGATCCCGTTGCAATCCTAGATAACCTTCTTCACTGTCCACAATGCCACCAATCTTGGTGTCATCTGCAAACTTACTAACCATGCCTCCTAAATTCTCATCCAAATCATTAATATAAATAACAAATAACAGCGGACCCAGCACCGATCCCTGAGGCACACCGCTGGACACAGGCATCCAGTTTGAAAAACAACCCTCGACAACCACCCTCTGTCTTCTGTCGTCAAGCCAATTTTGTATCCAATTGGCTACCTCACCTTGGATCCCATGAGATTTAACCTTATGTAACAACCTACCATGCGGTACCTTGTCAAAGGCTTTGCTGAAGTCCACGTAGACCACGTCTACTGCACAGCCCTCATCTATCTTCTTGGTTACCCCTTCAAAAAACTCAATCAAATTCGTGAGACATGATTTTCCTCTCACAAAACCATGCTGACTGTTCCTAATTAGTCCCTGCCTCTCCAAATGCCTGTAGATCCTGTCCCTCAGAATACCCTCTAACAACTTACCCACTACAGATGTCAGGCTCACCGGTCTGTAGTTCCCAGGCTTTTCCCTGCCGCCCTTCTTAAACAAAGGCACAACATTTGCTACCCTCCAATCTTCAGGCACCTCACCTGTAGCGGTGGATGATTCAAATATCTCTGCTAGGGGACCCGCAATTTCCTCCCTAACCTCCCATAACGTCCTGGGATACATTTCATCAGGTCCCGGAGATTTATCTACCTTGATGCGCGTTAAGACTTCCAGCACCTCCCTCTCTGTAATATGTACACTCCTCAAGACATCACTATTTATTTCCCCAAGTTCCCTAACATCCATGCCTTTCTCAACCGTAAATACCGATGTGAAATATTCATTCAGGATCTCACCCATCTCTTGTGGTTCCGCACATAGATGACCTTGTTGATCCTTAAGAGGCCCAACTCTCCCTAGTTACCCTTTTGCCCTTTATGTATTTGTAGAAGCTCTTTGGATTCACCTTTGCCTGATCTGCCAAAGCAATCTCATATCCCCTTTTTGCCCTCCTGATTTCTCTCTTAACTCTACTCCGGCAATCTCTATACTCTTCAAGGGATCCACTTGATCCCAGCTGCCTATGCATGTCATATGCCTCCTTCTTATTTTTGACTAGTGCCTCAATCTCCCGAGTCATCCAAGGTTCCCTACTTCTACCAGCCTTGCCCTTCACTTTATAAGGAATGTGCTTACCCTGAACCCTGGTTAACACACTTTTGAAAGCCTCCCACTTACCAGACGTCCCTTTGCCTGCCAACAGACTCTCCCAATCAACTTCTGAAAGTTCCTGTCTAATACCATCAAAATTGGCCTTTCCCCAATTTAGAATTTTAACTTTTGGGCCAGACCTATCCTTCTCCATAGCTATCTTAAAACTAATGGAATTATGATCACTGGTCCCAAAGTGATCCCTCACTAACACTTCTGTCACCTGCCCTTCCTTATTTCCCAAGAGGAGGTCAAGTTTTGCCCCCTCTCTAGTCGGGCCATCCACATACTGAATGAGAAATTCCTCCTGAATACACTCAACAAATTTCTCTCCATCCAAGCCCCTAATGCTATGGCTGTCCCAGTCAATGTTGGGAAAGTTAAAGTCCCCTACTATTACCACCCTATTTTTCTTGCAGCTGTCTGTAATCTCCTTACATATTTGCTCCTCAATTTCCCGTTGACTATTTGGGGGTCTGTAGTACAATCCTATCAAAGTGATCTCTCCCTTCTTATTTTTCAGTTCTACCCATATGGACTCAGTGGGCGAACCCTCGGATATATCCCCTCTCACTACTGCCGTGATGTTCTCCCTAATCAAGAACGCAACTCCCCCTCCTCTCTTACCTCCTGCTCTATCTTTCCTATAGCATCTGTACCCTGGAACATTGAGCTGCCAGTCCTGCCCCTCCCTTAGCCATGTTTCAGTAATAGCTATAACATCCCAGTCCCATGTACCCATCCATGCCCTGAGTTCATCTGCCTTGCCCATCAGACTTCTTGCATTGAAATAAATGCAGTTTAATCTAGACTTCCCTTGGTCTTTGCCCTGCTTTCTCAGACCATCTGTCCGGTCATGTTCTGTACACTCTCCCTTACTGCCTTTTGTTTCTGTCACCACTTTATTTCCCACTGACTTCCTGCATCGGTTCCCATCCCCCTGCCACATTAGTTTAAACCCTCCCCAACAGCACTGGCAAACACTCCCCCTAGGACATTGGTTCCAGTCCTGCCCAGATGCAGACCGTCCAATTTGTACTGGTCCCACCTCCCCCAGAACCGGTTCCAATGGCCCAGGAATTTGAATCCCTCCCTCTTGCACCATCTCTCAAGCCACGTATTCATCCTAGCTATCCTGTCATTCCTACTCTGACTAACCCGTGGCACTGGTAGCAATCCTGAGATTACTACCTTTGAGGTCCTTCTAGATTTTAAAAACCTCTGTTAAATTTCTTCTTGCCCATCGCTGCTTCAGTGGATATAAAATGTTTCTCTGCACCGTAACTGGTTAACTTTTTTAAATTTAAGATGTGGATCCCAGTGGCAAGGCAGTATTGCCTGTCCCTGGTTACCTTGAGGGCATTTAAGAATCAACCATGTTGCATAGACCAGACCGGGTAAGGATGGCATGTTCCTTCTCCTGAAGAAATTAGTGAACCAGTTGGATTGTTAGGACAGTCCAACCGCATTCGTGGTTGATTTTCTGGTGCCAGCCCACAAATCACCAAACTAATTGGGAGCAAAATTGGGCCGTGTAGCGCCCATTTTGTAGGCGCTACACGGACACCTAAGCCCTGAAAATGGCATCAGAGATGCACGCACACACTTCCGAAGCCATCTTGGTATGTGTATGTGCACCGCTGCTATTGCAGAATTCCATGGTCCAGCCAACGCACTGTCGCAACCTCGCCAGCTGAACAGGACTTAAGCGGCATAGAGGACCCCACCCCACCACCAGCGCTATTTAAAGGGATCATGCAGGAGTTAAAGGTTAGTCGCTGGATTATTTCTGCTGGCTGCTGATGCATTTGTACGTGTTTGTGGAAGTTTCTTGTACTTGGATCAGGGAGTGGGCTGGTTGGCTGACCGGCATCTGCAAGGGCACTGGTGGAGTGGCAGGGGTGGGAGTAGGCATGCTGGAGCACTGCCACTTGCTGCCTCCTGTTATGCGCCACCTTCTCCTGCAAGAAAGAGGGAAGTGTGTCAGTGAGGGGCCTGTAAGCTGTTTGGGTGATGTGGCTATCCTGGTTGAATAAGTGCTAGTGTATGTGACCTGACAGTTGTGGGTGTGCGGCTTGTAACTGGTAATGTGTGAGATGAAGCATCTGATTGAAAGTTTGTTGGTATATGGGTGATGGTGGGTGTAGTGCATGGAGCAGTGGATGAGGCTAGTGGTGCAGTTGGTAGGAGACGCCACTTGACGGGTGACCTCACTCACCTTGACGACACATGTCAAATCTTCCAGCACTGCATCCATGTTCTTGGCACTATGCTCCTGGCATTGACCTCCGCCACTACTTCCTCCCACTGTCTCCTGAGTATATGTCTGGAGGGCCCCCTGCCCACGCCCCCGCCCCCAGGCAGATATAGCATGTCCCTCCTTCTTGCCACCTCTTGCACCAAGGCCTCCAGTGTGTTATCAGAAAACCTTGGTGCATGCTCTCTAGCAGGTTGAGACATCTTCATAAAACGTCTTCCAAAGCAAACCCCTTCCTGACACCAATTCCATCAGCCACACGATTACGAACGTGCAACCTCTGTTACTTGTCTAATACAAGAACTCTAGGCTAGTGCATTCTACCAAATGAAAAGGAGGAGACTTTATGCTGCTTAAATCATTTTAATGGTTTAAGCGGTTATGATCTGGAATGCACTGCCAGAGGGGGTGGTGGAGGCAGATTCAATCGTGGCTTTCAAAAGGGAACTGGATAAGTACTTGAAAGGAAAAAAACTTGCAGGGCTATGGGGATAGGGCAGGGGAGTGGATTGCTCTGGCATAGAGCTGGCACGGACTCCAAGAGCTGAATGGCCTCCTTCCGTGCTGTAACCTTTCTATGACTGAGGGCCCACTTTTTTTTGTATTTTTTTTTTTAAGGATCCCTTCATTGTAACCAAGTGTTTTGCATGCATCCACTCAAAAAATTGGTAGTTTTTTATTTTAAGTTCTGAGGCCATCAGGTTAACAATGTGCTAGTTTATATACTTCCCTTCCAGCGCACCCCCCCCCCCCCCCAATTCATACACTTTGCACATATGGAGAACGTACTTCCAGAAAAGACAAATCTATTTTGGAAGTGGCTATCTTCTCCCTTTCCCACCCACAAACTGGACCGAGCCTTTGGCTTAGCGGTAGCATTCCTGCCTCTTGAGAGGGTTCGAAACCACTCCAGACAGTCCCGGCAAGTGGCCGGTGCTCCAGCTCTGAATTCTGGGTTGACGTCCATTGAGTATGCGTGGTTTCCTCCCTCATAGAATGGGCTATGGGAGCCCATAAAACCCTCCTTCTGTATACCTAAATGAGCAGCAGCCAATCACAATGCATCTGTGCTATTAATGCTGCTCTAGAATTTCTCCAGCTACGACTCACTATAAGATGTTCATCCAGCTGTGGTGCACAGCTATTGATTTTGTAAATTGGGGAAAGTTTTTTTTTCCCAGCTTGCCATTTTGCCTTGTATGTACTTATTCCCTGTACCTTTTTGGAGAAATGACAGAACTTTGATTTGTTGGAGGACCATCCTGTATGAGTAGGTAGGAGTGGCCTCAGAATCCTCAACATTAATTCTGGACCCCATAAAGTCTTATGGCTTCAGGTCAAATCGCCTCCTCATCACAACCTACTGGTTTTTTCCCCCCCCCCCCCCCCCCTTTCATCTGATGAATCTGTACTCCTCCTCGATGTTGAATATCACTTGGATGAAGCTTTGAGGGAAGCCAGGGCACAGAATGCCCTCTGGGCAGAGGGCCTTTAATGTCCATCACGAAGAGTGGCTCGGCAGTATCAGCACTAAGCTGGCAGATTTCTGCAGTACGTGGCCGCTAGGCTGAACCTGCGTCGGGTGATGAGGGACTCCACATAAGCGACTTGACCTTGTCCTCAACCTATGTGCTGCAGGTATGTCTGTCCATCGTGGCATTAGTAGGAGTGACCACTACAGTTCTCATGAGGACAAACTCTCTTCCACTGCTCATTTTGTATCCAGTCAAGAATGGTGGTGGATAACCAGGCAACTAACAAAAGGGTAGGCTCCATGATCCCCATCCTGAACCTCATCTTTTACTCAAATGCTGGGCTCCACCATGGTTGAGTTTTGGCAGGTGCCTTTGGTTGTAAGTATTGAATAGATGATCCCACTCTTGATTCCTCCTAAAGTCACCACTGTCACATGTCAGTGTCCTGTTAACTCCACATCACATAAAAACATTTGTGGAATGGACTATGTTCCTGACAACACCCTGTCTGTAGTGACTTCAGCCCATCAACATGAAAGATTGCTAAGGTATGTCGTATCCACAAACAAACAGGATAAAATTAATAGGCTAATTACTGCCATATACGCCTACTCCCAATAATCAGTAAAATGATGGAAGGAGTCATTAAAGTCCTATCAAACAACACCTACTCACCAATAACCTGCTGACTACTCAGTTTGGTTCAGCCAGAACCTCTTGGCTCCAGACCTCATTACAGCCTTAATCCAGACATTGATGAAAGACTGGACAGGTGAGAGTAGCTGCCCTTGACATCAAGGTAGCATTTGATTGAGTATGGCAGCAAGGACCTCTAGCAAAACTGAGGTCAGTAAGGTCAAAGTGGAATCCTCCATACCTGCTGCAAAGGAAGATGGTTGTGGTTGTTGAAGGTCTGTCATTGAAGTTGAAGATGGTTGGACCAAGGATGCTTCCCAGAGGAGCTCTTGTAGTGATGACCTGAGACTGCTTCATTAGTGACCTTCCTACTGCCAGAAGGTTAAGATTGGGGATATTTGCTGCTGATTCCACAATAATCAACTCCATTCACAACTCCTGATGATGATGGAGCAGCCCATGGCAATGTACAGCAGGACCTGGACAACATCCTGACCTATGGCAGCTAATATTTATACCACCAAAATGCCAGGTAATGTCCATCTTGATCAAGAGAAAGTCCCAGCTATCTTTGACCTTCATTGGTACCACGGTTGACTAGCTTCTCACAATCAACATCTTGGGATGGGGGTGGTGTCAGTTGCCATTGATCAGAAGCTTAACTGGACCACCCATATCAACATGATGGCTACAGGAGCAGAGCAGAGGCTGGGTACTCTGACAAGTGGCTCATCGCCTGACCCCTCAAAGCCCATCCACCTATAAGGCTCAAGTCAGCAATGTGATGGAATATCCACCACCCATCTGCATGGTTGCAGCTGCAACAACACTCAAGAAGTTCGACACCATCCAGGACAGAGTAGTTCGCTTGATTGGTACCCTATCTGCTAGCCTAAACTTTCGCTCCCTCCATCACTGGCACACTGTGGCAGCAGGTATATACCATCTACAGGATGAACTGCAGCAACTCATCAAGCTTACTTTAACAGCACCTCCCTCCCCTGTAATGTCTTACCACCAATAAACACTAGCAGCAATATTATGGGAATACCATCACCATCACAGATTTTCCTACAAGTCTCATCAGCCTGAGTTAGACATACAGCGCCATTCCTTCATGATCGCTGGGTCAATAACCTGGAATTCCCTACTCAATGCCCACTTGGCAGCACCATTATCACAAGGACTACAGCGGTTAAAGGAGAAAGGGCCTACCACCACCAACATCACCTCCATGCAACTAGGAATAGGCAAGCTGGCCTTGCCCATGACTCCCATGGCCCAAGAGAAAATAATATTTCAAATGGCAAACATGAGCTTGTACTGTGCTAGTAAAAGGTGGCAGTTTAGAGATTTGTTTTTCAAAAAATGAAGCAAGAAATTGGTGTCCAGTTGCAGCACCAGTTATCATAGTAGGTACAGCATGGGAGGAGGCTATTCGGCCCATCATGCCCCTGTCAGCTGTTTGAAGGAGCTATCCAATCAGTCCCATACCCCTGCTCTTTCCGCAGAGCCCTGTAAATGTTTTCCTTTTCAGTATTTATCAAATTCCCTTTTGAAAGTTACCATTGAATCTGCTTCCACCACCCTTTCAGGCAGTGCATTCCAGATCATTACAACTTGCTGCGTTTTAAAAAAAAAAATGTTTCCTCGTGTCGCCTCTGGCTCTTTTGCCGATCACCTTAAATCTGTGTCCTCTGGTTACTGACCCTTCTGCCACTATAAACAGTTTCTCCTTATTTACTCTGTCAAAACCCCTTATACTATTAAACACCTATAACAGGAGAGAGTCTAACCACCTCCCCTTGACATTACCATCGCTGAATTCCCCCACCATCAACATCCTCGGTCACCATTGACCAGAAACTTCACTGGACCTGCCACGTAAATACTGTGGCTACAAGAGCAGATCAGAGGCTGGGTATTCTGCTGCGAGTGACTCACCTCCTGACTCCCTAAAGCCTTTCCACCATCTACAAGGCACAAGTCAGGAGTGTAACGAAATACTCTCCACTTGCCTGGATGAGTGCAGCTCCAACAACACTCAAGAAGCTCGACACCATCCAGGACAAAGCAGCCCGCTTGATTGGCACCCCATCCGCCACCCTGAACATTGACTCCCTTCACCACCGGTGCATCGTGGCTGTAGTGTGTACCACCTACAGGATGCACTGCAGCAACTCCCAAACCAGCGACCTACCACCTAGAAGGACAAGGACAGCAGGCACATGGGAACAGCACCACCTGCACGTTGCCCTCCAAGTCTCACACCATCCCGACTTGGAAATATATCGTCGTTCCTTCATAGTCGCTTGGTCAAAATCCTGGAACTCCCTACCTAACAGCACTGTGGGAGAACCTTCACCACACGGACTGCAGCGGTTCAAGGCGGCGGCTCACCACCACCTTTTCGAGGGCAATTAGGGATGGGCAATAAATGCTGGCCTTGCCACTGACACCCACATCCCATGAATGAATAATAAAAAAAAATTTTCCTTAACCGTCTGTTCTAAGGAGAACAACCCCAGCTTCTCCGGTCTCTCCACATAACTGAAGTCCCTCATCCCTGGCACCATTTCTAGTAAATCTCTTCTGCACCCCAAGGCCTTGACATCCTTCTAGTGCCCAGAATTGAACACAATATTCCAGCTGAGGCCTAACCGGCGTCCTATAAAGGTTCAGTATAACCTCCTTGGTTTTGTACTCTATGCCTCTATTAATAAAGCCCAGGGTTCCATATGCTTTTTTTAACACTCTTCTCAACTTGTCCTGCCACCTTCAAAGATTTCTTTGTGCACCCCCTGGTCTCTCTGTTCCTGCACCCCCTTTAAAATTGTACTATTTAATTTATATTGCCTCTCCTCATTCTTCCTGCCAAAATGCATCACTTCACACTTCTCTGCATTAAATTTGATCTGCCATGTGTCTGCCCATTTCACCAGTCTGTCTATATCCTCCTGAAGTCTGTTGCTATCCTCCACATTGTTTACTACATTTCTACGTTTTGTGTTATTTGTAAACTTTGAAATTATACCCTCTAGACATAAGAACATAAACAGGCCATAAGGCCCCTCAAGCCTGCTCCGCCATTCAATAAAAGATCATGGCTGATCTTTGGCCTCAACTCCACTTTCCAGCCCGATCCCCATATCCCTTGATTCCCTTAGAGTCCCAAAATTTATCTATCTCAGCCTTGAATATACTCAACGACTCAGCATCCACAGCCCTCTGGGGTGGAGATTTCCAAAGATTCACAACCCTCTGAGTGAAGAAATTCCTCCTCATCTCAGTCGTAAATGGCCAACCCCTTATTCTGAGACTCTGCCCCCTAGTTCTAGACTCTCCAGCCAGGGGAAACAACCTCTCAGCATCTATTCTGTCAAGCCCCCTCAGAATCTTATGTTTCAATTAGATCACCTCTCATTCTTCTAAAGTCCAGAGTGTATAGGCTCATTGTACTCCATCTCTCCTCAAAGGACATCCCTCTCATCCCAGGAATTAATCTACTGAACCTTTGTTGCACCACCTCTAAGGCAAGTATATCCTTCATTGGGTAAGGAGACCAAAACTGTACATGGTCCTCCAGGTGAGGTTTCACCAAAGCCCTGTACAATTGTAGTAGGACCTCCTTACTCTTGTATTCCAACCCCCTTGCAATAAAGGCCAACATGCCATTTGCCTTCCTAATCGCTTGCTGTACCTGTATGCTAACTTTTTTTGTTTCTTGTATGAGGACACCCAAATCTCTCTGAACACCAGCATATAATAGTTTCACAACATTTAAAAAGTATTCTGTTTTTCTGTTCTTCCTACCAAACTGAATAACCTCACATTTCCCCACATTATACTCCATCTGCCACCTTCTTGTCCATTCACTTAACATGTCTATATCCCTTTGAAGACTCTTTGTGTCCTCCTCCTAACTTTGCATGATCCGTAAACTTGGATGCATTACCCTCGGTCCCTTCATCTAAGTCGCTAATGTCTTTTGAAAATCCTTCACTGTACAGCATACAAATAACATGCCAGAAATAATTGTGAATCAAGAGGTGAAATGGAAGGAGGAACTTAAAACATTTACAATCACCAGGGAAAGGTTTCTGAAAAAAATATTAGAACTAAAAGCTGACAAGTCCCCAGGTCCTGACAGACTTCATCCTAGGGTCTTTTTTTTTTTAAATGTGGCTGCAGAGATAGTAGATGCATTGGTATTAATTTTCCAAAATTTCCTAGATTCTGGAAGGGTCCCATCAGATTGGAAAATAGCAAATGTAACTCCTATTCAAGAAAGGAGGGAGACAGAAAGCAGGAAACTACAGGCCAGTTAGCTTAACATCTGTCAGGGACAATGCTAGAATCTATTATTAAAGAGGTTATAGCAGGGCACTTAGAAAATATCAATGCAATCAGGCAGAGTTAACACTGCTTTGTGAAAGGGAAATTGTGTTTGACTAATTTATTAGAGTTCTTCGAGGAAGTAACAAGCAAAGTGGATAAAGGGAATCCTGCGGATGTGGCGTACTTGGATTTCCAGAAGGCATTTGACAAGGTGCCACATCAAAGGCTACTACACAAAATAAGAGCTCATGGTGTAGGGGGTAACATATTAGCATAGATAAAGGATTGGTTAGCTAACAGGAAACAGAGAGTAGGCATAAATGGGTCATTTTCAGGTTGGCAAGATGTAACGAATAGAGTGCCACAGGGATCAGTGCTGGGGCCTCAACTATTTACAATCTATACCAATGACTTGATGAAGGGACTGAATGTATGGTTGCTAAATTTGCTGATGACACAAAGCTGGTAGGAAAGTAAGTTGTGAAGAGGACATAAGAAGTCTGCAAAGGCATACAGTAGGTTAAGTGAGTGGGCAAAATTTGGCAGATGGAATATAATGTGGGAAAATGTGAACTTGTCCACTTGGCAGGAGGAATAGAAAAGCTGTATATTATTTAAATGGAGAGAGATTGCAGAACTCTGAGGTACAGAGGGATCTGGGTGTCCTAGTACATGAATCACAATATGTTAGTATGCAGGTACAGCAAGTGATTAGGAAGGCAAATGGAATGTTGTTATTGCAAGGGGAATGGAATATAAAAGTAGAGATGTCTACCTCTCTCTCCTTTTTAAGACTCTTCTTAAAACCTACCTCTTTGACCAAGCTTTTGGTCACCTGTCCCTAATATCTCCTTATGTGGCTCAGTGTCATATTTTGTTTGCTCCAATGAAGCGCCTTGGGATATTTTTCTACATTGAAGACGCTATATAAATGCAAGTTGTTGGTCCATCCTGCCTGTCCCACACAATCGTGATACCTTGTGTATCACAATATATTCACTCCCCACCCAAAGCCATGTGATCTCCTGCGAGAGGCGAAAAACCAGACAAAAGCCCCAGCCAATTTGGGGGAAGAAATCTGGGAAATTCATCTCCGACCCCTTTGGCGATCGAAACTAGTCCAGGAGATCACTCTGGCCCTGAAATCTATGCATTACATTACTCACCTTTTGTAAGAGGTGATCTCCGCCCCAGCCAGAAACAGGTCCAGCTCTCGCATGAAGGAATTTAGCAAATCGGCCACTAGGTTAATTCCCAGCTTAAAGCATCTTAATTATCAAAATAGGCTAAAAGAGCTGGGACTCTACACTTCAGAGAAACGTAGACTGAGCTTGAGCCGGCAGCCTGTTCGAGTTCCACTGTTCTTTGAGGAAAGAACCACCTCCTAACAACTAACCTGGATCTGATCTTATACAACTTAGGGAGGACCAGGGGTCACAATTTTAACATTTAATTGGAACAAACTGTCAACTGGAACACAATCTATTCCTTTCATCGTCGTATTAACCTCAATCAGATCCCCCAGGTCTACGTTTCTCTAAAGTGTAGAGTCCCAGCTTTTTCAGCCTATCTTGATAACTAAGATGCTTTAAGCTGGGAATGAACCTAATGGCCTTCCTCTGCACCCTTTCCAAAGCTTCAATATCACCCATCATGGGAGGAGACCAAAACTGGACACAGTATTCCAAATGAGGCCTGACCAAGGTCTGTTACAAGGACAAAATAGTATACCCTGTCTTATAGTCAATTATCCTATAAATGCACCCTATCTGCTCTAGGTATTAATTCATGGCATTGCTCATGAACCTTTAGAGACCCATGCACTAGAACAACCAGATCTTTCTTCCTCTACCTGATTTATTGCTTTTCCCTGAAGGGTGTATGTATGTTGAACATTTGTCCTGCCCACGTGCATAACACTGCACTTCTCCAAATTAAACCTCATTTGCCAGTCACAAGCCCAGCCCCCCAACATATCAAGATCCGCCTGAAGCATTTGAGCATCGTCTACAGTCCTGACACTCGCACTGATCTTGGTATCATCTGAAAATTTGCAGATCGTACCTTGAACACCTACACCTAGACCATTAATAAAAATAAAGAGCAACAGTCCCAACACCGATCTCTGTGGGACACCACTGGTGACCAGTCTCCAAACCGATCCAGACCCATCTATAACTACTTTCTGCCTACGTCCTTCCAGCCAGTTCTCAATCTAGCGCAATATATTACCACTAATACTGGAGACTTCAATCTTGTAGAGAAGCTTCTTGTGCTGAACCTTGTCAAGCTTTTTGGAAGTCTAAGTAGACAATGTCTACTGGGCTTCCCTCAGCCACCAATCTCAAATTTGTTAGACATGACCTTGTTTTGAAGCCATGTTGGCTGTCCCCAGTACGTCCCTCTCTATCCAAGTAATCATATATTACATCCCTAATGATTCCGTCAAGCATCTTTCCTATTACTGATTGTGGCCAGAGCCTCTGCAATTTCCACCCTTGCTTCCTTCAGTAACCTAGGATGCATCCCATCTGGATCAGGTGATTTTTCTACTTTGAGTACTGCCAATCTTTTAAGTGCCTCCTCATTTTCTATTTTTATCCTATCCAATATTGCTACTACCTCCTCGTTTACTGCTATGGTATGTATGGCGATGGAGGGCGAAAATCATTATTCAAAGTAAATCTATGCAAAATATAGTAAGAAAGATGGGAGAGGCTATGCAAACCACAACACACAGAGAAAGTACTACAGAACTGGGCCAGGGCCGGGCAGGATGTAGAACGCGGGGGGGGGGGGGGGGGGGGTGAGGGTGTAGAACGCCAATGTTGGCGGGGAGCCGGGGCACAGTGTAGGGCACTGGGTGGACTTGCCTGGTAGAAACTGCACTGCATGAAAAGAATGGTCAATTTGGAAGGGAGGCTTTTGGAATGCCTGGATGTTGGGCCGCACGGCCCACCTGCTATGTATTGTGTCAATTCTCCATCTTGCGTAACATGCTGCAACCGCGCTGGTCAAGCATGTCTCATCTGTTTTCCACCCCCCCCCCCACCCTTTCACTGGGCAAGGACAACCCAGTCGTGGTCAAGAGGTACTGCAACACAAACTGGCAGCACCATCAGTACAGAGTCGTGCGAGAACATTTGAGGGTTCAGGTCTTGCGTTCACCATGGATTGACAGTGAGGTGACTTATCAGCAGATTCAAATATCTTACCTGCCAGGGTTGCCCCTTGGAGTGCAGGAAACTTTTTTTTGATTCTGATAGTTCAACTGCAAAACATGACCCCAAGCCACCCAAGTTCCAGCCTCCAACCCCAGCGGCTGTGACTGAGGAAAGGCAACTGTGGCTCAGATAATCACTGTGTACCGTACTCTGCCAACCCACTGGTCTACTTTTGCAGTTAAATCATATGATTCAGTATTGGGCTTTCTTTGACACCAGGCTGGCACACCCTGTATTTAAATTGTTGGCTTTCATTCTCTTAGCTCCAGGTATAATTTTTTTAACTTTTACGTACTTCCTATGTCCTTTTCTTCACCCACATTCCCCTCTCCAAACCCTGGCTGTCTGCTGTACTTGTTAAACGTCAATATTATGAGTTCATTGCACATGGAGAGTAATGGGCTCACATTCCAGGGACTTGATCACATAATCTAGGCTGACACTTCAATGCAGTACTGAGGGAGTGCAGTACTGTCAGAGGTGCCGTCTTTCGGATGAGACGTTAATTTCTTCATTAGTTTCTTCGCTCAGAAGGGTGTGAATCTTTGGAATTCTCTACCCCCGAGGGCTGTGGATGCTGTGTCATTGAGTATATTCAAGGCTGAGATAGATAGATTTTTGGACTGTAGGGGAATCAAGGAATATGGGGATCAGGCAGGAAAGTGGAGTTGAGGTCGAAGATCAGCGATGATCAGTTTGAATGGCGGAGCAGGCTCGAGGGGCCGTATGGCCTACTCCTGTTCCTATTACATTCTTAAACCGAGGCTCCGTCTGCCTTCTCGGGTGGATGTAAAAGATCCTGTGGTACTATTCAAAGAAGAGCTGGTGTCCTGGCCAACATTTATCCTTCAACCAACATCACTAAAACAGATTATCTGGTCATTTATCTCATTGCTGTTTGTGGGATTGATACACTTGTTTTATGTTAGCCAATTTTCTTTAAGTCTCTAGCTCTCCTTGTTCTTTTTTCTTCTTCCTTTATTTCTTCCCACTCCCTAGGGAATCAGTTTTGACCAGATTCTCTACATAGTCACACCAAATCTACATTTGAATCTTTTTGAGAATTTCCCCTTGTGAATGTCCCAATTGTTTTGTCTGCTTGCATAGATCACTGGGCAGGATGAGCTGATGCCCTTTTGCAGTGGTCATGGGTGAAGTAACTTAAGCAGGTAGTTAGTTGTATGCTGCTGCATAGCCCTGACAAGGCGCAGCAGATGCTGTGAAGGTGACTCATGCAGGAGTGACACACCATCCTGACTTAGACATACATCATCATTCCTTCCTCGCCGCTGGTTCAATATCCTTCAATTCTCAAAAATGTGATTTTTGCCCACCAGTGCTATCTAAGATGGATTGACATGCAGAATGCATCAGCCAAATACTTTAAAAATCCATACACCATAATAAATTGTGTTCATTTTAAATATACCTTGTGGTTCTGTGGGGAAACAAAGTTTCAATTGTTCAGAACTAACAATAAGGTGACATTTTTTGTAACAGTAGTGCAGCTAAAATGATCATCTGGTTGTGATTTGATTTAAAAACATAGCTAAAGTCCAGGTACGAGACTGCACCTGCAGCTGGCTAATGCTGAAGTTTATGGAGTTGGATGTCCGGTGCTGCAAAGTATCAGTTGCCTTCATAGAGTGATGCACAGCCTGCCTCCTGAGATGGCCCCTGTATATTAAAAGTTGGTTAGTGGTGACTTTCACTTCCATTGGTTTCTTGGCCTGCACAGCCTCCCTGCTGAGCCTGAATCAAGTCCTGCACTGCTGCTCAATTTGTGCCCGCATGGCTTACTCGAGCAGTAGACTACCTGTGATCGACCCTGCTGACGGTTGTATGTCCTTCACTTCTGTGCTCCCGTCTCCTTGTCCTGCCTGGCAGTGGCTTCATTGCCCAATCATTGGGTCGAGTCCTCTATAGTAGGTACGTCTGTCACTATTGCAGTGGTTGTTTGGAAGCTTGGCCTGTGTTAAACTTCCTAACTCCAGATCTGATCTGGATTTAAATGCTCATGTTTGGATTATCTTGCACAGCTACATTCAGCTTCTTTAAAGTTATGTTTCCCTTTTCATGAGTGTGATGTTTTTTGTACCTAACAGACTTTGTTCCTAATAAATAGAAAGGTTGTCTCTGGCATGCAACCAGCCTTGTTGAGGTTCTGTGGATTGGATCGAAGAAAGAAAGTAATGCACTCTCGCCTCTGAGTCAGAAGGTTGTGGGTTCACGACCCACTCCAGAAACTTGAGCACACAATCTAGGCTGACCCTCCAGTGCAGTGCTGAGGGAGTGCTGCACTGTCAGGAGGTGCCATCTTTCAGATGAGACGTTAAACCAAGGCCCTGTTTGCCCTCTTGGGAGGATGTAAAAGATTCCATGGCACTATTCGATGTTCTCCCTGGTGCCCTTGCCAATATTTATCCCTCAACCAACTAAAACAAATTATCTGGTCATTATCTCATTGCTGTTTGTGGGACCTTACTGTGTGCAAATTGGCTGCTGCGTTTCCTGCATTACAACAGTGACTACACTTCAAAAGTACTTCATTGACTATGAAGCGCTTTGGGATGTACTGAGGTGAAAGGCACTACGTAAATGCAAGTCCTTTCCTTTCAAAGGCCTCGCACATTTTTATGGATACAGCTATCTCCAAGCATTTACGAATCTCTATCCACCAGACAAATCCTGCCATCTGAAATCTTTTACAATACATCAATATGAAATCCCCGAACTGCATGAAGGAATATTTTAAAATACAGTTACACCACACCACTCCAACTGTCCCAGAAGCCGCTTTGCTTACAAAGGGGCAATGGTGTTGAGTAGATTTGAAAGTTTGACGCCCGGGAGGATGGCCTGTCTTTTTTTGGATGCGTAGGGTTATACTGTATATTTTTGGCCTGTTCTTATTACCCATTGGAATCAGCTGTGCTGCTCAAAATCCTTTTTAAAATTTAATTAACCCCTGATGAGCAAGTGCTGTCTGGGCTTTCACTTTTTAAAAAAAAAGTGAGGATTATTGCACAAAGTCACAATTTGTCAGGCCTATCCTGAGTAATTCTGCACGAGTCTTTCAGGAATGACCATTTAGTGAGTAAAATCTGTTTCTCTGCCCCCACCCCTCCCATTTTCATTTAAAAAAAATATTATACAACACCTTTTTCATATCTTGAGAACTTTACAGCCAATGAAGTACTTTTGAAGTGCAGTCACTGTTGTGTAGAGAATGCAGCAGCCAATTTGCACACAGCAATGAGATAAATACCCAGTTAATCTGTTTTTGGCGACAATGGTTGAGGGAGGAATGAACTCCCCTGCACGTCATTGAATATGCCCAGGGATCTTTTACACCCACCTGAACAAGCATGGGGACCTCGAATTAACATTTCATCCAAAAGACGGTACCTCCGACAGGGTAGCACTGAAGTGTCACCTTAGATTATGTGCTCAAGTCCTGGAGTCAGACTTGAATCTTCTAACTCAGACAAGAAAGAAAGAACTTGCATTTATACAATGCCTTTCACAACCGCAGGATATCCCAAAGTGCTATACAGCCAACTGGAGTACTACCAACTGAGCCAAGCTGACACCTTGATTTTTGTGAACGTATTTTTGGATCAGGTTAATACTCTGTGCAGTGCCAAATGCGCCAAGTAATATTCTTCTGCCATTGCTTGCACATCTACTTCACTAGAATGATCAAACCGAGGATACTACAGTTCTTCTTGTGTCTTTTCTGTATGTTTTTGGGGATTTTCATAGGGTCCTGTGGGGGGTTTAAAATGAAACTCTGTTTTGGTCCATTATCTTAACTGTACAGTGCCCAATTTATTGGGGGTAGAGAGGAGAAATATTGGGAGTTTTGATCCAGTGGAGTAGTTGAATTGTTTTGTTTTTTTCCTCTTGAATCATCTGCAGAAATTTGGCTACTCTGTCTTTTGCCAGTCTAATTAAACTTTTTTGAGTTTTGAAGTCCAGTTCACATTATTATTATGAATAACATTAAATGAACAAGTGGCTATTAGAGACTAGCTGATCTAAGTACCGTACTCTTAGTTTCCCATCAGTAAATCAGCTCCTCCCAATGACACATGCATGTCCCTAACACATCCCTTTATATAATATAAAAACAGAAAATGCTGGAAATACTCAGCAAGTCAGGCTGCATCTGTGGAGAAAGAAACAGAGTTAACATTTCAGGTTGATGACTTTTGCTTCTAACGTCCCTTTATAAAACTGGTTTCTATAATCCACCTAGAGAGGTCCCACTGCACTACGGAGAGTCTATATGTGCCAAACGGTTGTATAATTGCCTTTACAATAACTGAGTAACACAGGAAGTGTAATTGGGAATTAAACCAACTGGAAAGGTGACAGATATCCAGAGACTGCACCGCAGATATTGCGGTTTCTGATATAGAGCACAAAAATCAAAACCGCTTTGTTTTCTAAATGCTTGCATGACTTTTTTTTCTTTTTTTCTCTCTTCTCTCGCTCCTTTATTTCTCTTTCGCTCCTTTATTTCTTTCTCTTTCTTGCACCTTTATTTTCTTTCTTGTGCCTCTTCTGCCTCCATCCAACAGGATTCATTCTAAATCATGGTGGGAAGTGTTTGAATTTTGACATTATGGGAAATGTTATTTTGCTTTTCTGTAACTCCAAAGAAGGTGACCCCTGCCCTCTTGGAGAAAATCATATAATTCTAGCACAGGAGGAGGCCATTCGGCCCATCGTGCTTGTGCCAGCTCTTTGAAAGAGCTATCCAATTAGTACCACTCCCCGGCTCTTTCCCCACAACCCTGCAAATTTTTCCTTTTCAACTACACATCCAATTCCCTTTTGAAAGTCATTACTGAATCTGCTTCCACCACCCTATCCAGCAGTGTCTTCCATATCATCATAACTCACATTAAAAAAATTCTCCTCGTCTTCTCCTCATTCCAGGGATGAGGGACTTCAGTTTTGTGGATAGACTGGAGAAACTGGGATTGTTCTCCTTGGAACAGAGAATATTGAGAGGAGATTTGATAGAGGTATTTAAAATCATGACGGTTCTAGACAGAATAGATAGAGAAAAACTGTTCCCATTGGCGGAAGGGTCAAAAACTAGAGAACATAGATTTAAGGTGATTGGCAAAAGAACCAAAAGTGACATGAGGAAAAACTTTTTCACACAGCGAGTGGTTAGGATCTGGAATGCACTGCCTGAAGGGGTGGTGGAGGCAGATTCAATCATGGGTTTCAAAAGGGAACTGGGTAAGTACTTGAAAGGAAAACATTTGCAGGGCTACGGGGGTAGGGCAGGGGAGTGGGACTAGCTGGATTGCTCTTGCATAGAGCCGGCACGGACTCGACAGGCCGAATTATTATATATAATTTAAAATTTTATATATAATTCAACATTTTGTGTGTATCACATCACACATTAAATGTTTCACTTTTCTGTTGGGTAAATAGGGATCTGAACCATACTAATTTGCTGAAATATAGGTGAGGAAAGATCCTACTGAAAAGCAACTAATTCAAAATGGTCTGCTCACTTGTGTGTTCTTGGGCCATCAGGTGCTAAAGCTCACAAAGCTTGAGCTATTAGACCTGGTTACAGGGCAAATTCCTACAGTTGACTAAAAATCTAATGTGGCGGGGAAAAGCCACAACACCGGAGAGCAAATAATTCTATAAGGGCTTTTCAAGTAGTGAATGTGTAACAGCTGCTGTACGTCATTGCACAACCATTTAGACAAGTTAGTTGTGTCTTTTCAACTGCTGAAGTTAACAGAATTAATGGGCCAGAATTTATGTCAAAATAACAGTGAGGCTAACAGCGCTCACTGTTACCTATGCCCAAATCACACAGCAACTTCAGGCAAAGGCAGATGTGTGGTTAAACACGAAAATCCGGAAGCTGCTGTCCGAGATGCGCTGTTCCACTGTTAGCTTCCCAAAAACGGCATCTCACTGATTCCATTCAAATGCATTGATCGGAATGAAGTTCCTGTACGTGCATGGTAGATATGAACTAATCTTGCCACAGAAAGTTAGGGCTGGCCCATTTCAGTCGAAGTATCCTATTTAACGGCGTGATAAGTGTTAATTACAGGGACAACGTCTCTGGCACTGAAAATTAACTTTTAGAAGTGTGGAGTCTCATTCCTTCAGCTTTTAATAGTTGGAGATTTTTTTAAAAATTAAACTAATTTTTAAAAACTTTTTGTCTTTTTTCTCTCTCTCTTATTCCAACCTTTCTTTCCCTCTCTTTATTTTGCTTTCTGTAACTGATTTGACATTGAATTCACTATTCTAACTTACACTTCCTGGTTCAGACTGTTCTGTTCATTAACAATTCTTCAATCTGATTGGTTGAGGAGATATACAGTTGTTTGCCCTGTTCACAAAGGTGCCAGGTGCCCTGTAGAGGGCACCACACTGTTTCGATCTCCCACTTACAGCAACTTGTGTGCAAATGTTCCTGGAAATTAAACTGGCAAGGGCAAGGCTCGTTCACTGGCTACAGTAAATTCCGGCCCAGTGTTCCCAAAGCTTCTTTGCCATCTCTCTCCTGGTCCCCTTTTACACCCCTGAAGGGTATCACATGGAGAGGAGGAGTTGAGGGGGATGAACTACAGTTGTTTACAGGAATAAACTATCGTAATGTAATTGCAATCACTCATGAATCACTCTTCTCTCTGTCCTCTCTCTCTCACTGCCCTCTCCCCCTCCCTCTGCCCTCTCTATGTATCCTCTCTCTCTCAAACTTTTTTTTTCTCGTGTGTAGAAATAGGATCTACCCGCCCAATATCAGTATCTGAAGTGGAGTGGATCAGCAGCATGCCGATAGCAGCGGGCTGAACACCACGATTTGTTTCCTCGGAGTTGTTTTTTTTTTGAGTGTACTAAATGCACACATTACGTTACCTGTTTATAATGGCAGTGCTTGGTTACTCCTAGAAATGCAGTTTTAATTTGGGTAATTGGTTGCTTGGAATGGGGGGAATCCTTCGCCCCTAGGTTTGCATTTGATCGGATTTAAAGTTTCTAATCCAAGCGCTTGATGTACAACAGAGATGACTCACTTGCTCCTGTGTATAATCCGTAGCCTGGACAACCGCCCAGCATTCCGGCTCGGCGAGTGGCATCTACATGTGCAACACATGCCTGTTGGGTCAGTGCCAAGGACCTCCCACGGATCTCTCTCCTCCCGTTTTGCTGTCATGTGCCGTGGCGCCGGGTGACCGTCCCGGCGTTTGGATTATAAAGAAGGTGCTCTCAGCATCCCCCAGCAGTCGTGCTGTGAGATTTAAGAAGGGGTTAGCCGGGACAGCAGAGCAAGCGAGAAGGGGTTGGGCACGTTAAAACCCTGGGTCGGTATATTTCGTTCTCGCACAACTTGCTGAGCTCGACCCTGCAAACTGCATTGGTCTTTAAAGTGAGAAAGGTAAGACAGCTACACCAGACTATTTTTAGTTTCTTTGCTGGAGGTTTCATTACTTCTACCCAATGCACACATTTTTAAAAAAAACGATATACATTGGCTTAGTTGAATTTTTCTATTTGAAGATTGTAATTAAATTTTTGAAGTGCTGGCCTTAAGTTTCCTCTCCCACGTTTAGTTGAGCGTTTTCTTTTTTGTGAAGCTACCGATATTTTTTAATCGATTACAGCTAGGTCTGTCTGCAAATTCAGTGCTAATTGCAGACAAAAACAGGGTTAATTAAATCTGATCACATTATTTGCCCATTTTGAACTATGCTTGTGGGTGGATTTGTTGCCTGACGCTCAAAACAAAACCAGCAGCTTCGTTTTACTGCCTTGGGGATTTAAACAATTTTACAACACCAAGTTATAGTCCAGCAATTTTATTTTAAATTCACAAGCTTTCGGAGGCTTCCTCCTTCGTCAGGTGAACGATGTGAAAATGTACCTGACGAAGGAGGAAGCCTCCGAAAGCTTGTGAATTTAAAATAAAATTGCTGGACTATAACTTGGTGTTGTAAAATTGTTTACAATTGTCAACCCCAGTCCATCACCGGCATCTCCACATTGGGGATTTAAAACAAAAGTGCAGAATTGCAGCACTTTTTGAGCAGTGGGAGACACGTGTGGGAATTCACTGCTCACGCCCTGCCCCAGTTGTGGGGACTGGGTAGGGATGCGTTAACCCGAGGTGGAGGGACACCCCGAGGGGTTGGGGGATATGTTCATGTGCAGTAACTCAGTGGCTGGCTAGGCTCTACTATTTACAGCTTCCTGTACTTTGGGAGTAAACTCTGCAGGTGTAAACTGTAATGGTTTACAACCCATATGCACCTTTAGCCGGGTTTGGTGCAGGGGAGTCATTTCTGTTACATCTCAAACGCATAGATGTGACGATTTAAATTGATGGGGTGTAAAGGAATATGAGAGGAAATCCACCAGTCTTTCAACAATCTCCAGCTTGTTTATCTCCAAAACTAGATTTTGGATAAAACTGAAAATAACTGGCACTCGCCTTTTGGCTGAGATTAGGTCTAGTATCTGTTCTTATCAGTTTAATATCTGATTTAAGAATTCTTGAGGCTCCTGGGCACAACGAACATTCTGGGCCTTTCCGTGCAACCCCCTTCCAATCCATTAACACACAAACCTGTAGTAAAATTCATGAAGAAATGTGACTGTAGAATTTTTACCCACTGCATTAACGTTAAGGCGAATCGTACCACAACATGCTACGCTCAAATTAAACCAATCCAGTGGTTGTATAGTTTTCCTGTGTTGTGAGTTTGACCGGGAGCCCCTGCGTCAATCTACTCGTGGCGTTGGGTGCTGAGTAAATGATCAGAGTTGGTCAGTAATAGAATTTGAGTTTGAAAGGTACTTGTGCTGTGGAATTAATACTCTTACGTTTATTGGTATTGAGCCTGTACTATCCCTGCAAAAAGGACAACAAATACCTGGAAGATGCAAGTGCCATTTTTTGTGTGTATCATCTTTCAATGCCATTTACTAGAATCTGGAGCAAACCTATTACATCTGACTTTGCTTTGATTTCCACTTATTTGCATGGTATAATTGTATTAATGGCTGAAAGCACCAGGTACTGCTGTATGTTTTGTTTAACATCCAGCGATTGCGTGCAAACCATCATTGTGTTATTAAATGTTTTTTGCTGTGGCTCAGCGGTTGCACTCTCTCCTCGGAGTCAAAAGGTCATGGCTTCAAGTCCCACTGTAGAGACTTGAGCACATAATCTGGGTTGACATTTCAGTGCAGTACTGAGTGAGTGCTGCATTGTCAGAGGTGCCGTGTTTTCGGATGAGATGTTAAATTGGGGCCCCGTCTGCCTCCTCGGGTGGATGTAAAAGATCCCATGGCACTATTTCGAACAGCAGTGGAGTTCTCCCCAGTTTCCTAGCCAATAGTTATCCCCTTCAACCAATCATTAAAAAAACACATTATCTGATCATTATCTCAATGCTGTTTGTGGGACCTTGCTGTTCACAAATTGGCTGCCGTGTTTCCCTACATTACAATAGTGACTGCAGTTAAAAAGTACTCCATCGACTATAAAATGGCATGGGACATCCTGAGGTTGTGAAAGGCGCTATATAAATGCAAGTTCGTTCTAGTTCTTTCTTTTGTCAGCTGGCTTGTGTCAGCACGTGTCAAAACGCTCTTGTGTAATGAGATGACTGACTGTTGTGCAGTGTACTCCAGAGGCCGCCCCTCTCTCTTGGGACTCTTGAATAGAGCCAGGCGACCCATGTAAACCGATATAGTGCTAGGAAATCAATTTTCCTTGTCTGTCCTGTCATTCCTGTGTGGGAGGTGATGGCAAATGATATTCACAGCATCCCAGTGCATAGTAAGTTTGTCCTTTTGGTTCTCTTTGTGACAAGTGCTCCTATTTTCTCTCTGTGTCTGCATTTGTTTCAATCTCGAGTGTGAGTGTGTGTGTGTGTGTCACTGTCTGTCTCTTTCTCTCTGTCTCGGGGTGTGTGTGTCTTTCTTTCTCTCTCTCTCTCTCTGTCTCGATGTGTCTCTTTCTCTCTCTCTCGGTCTCGGTCTCGGTCTTTCTTCCTGTGCCTCGGCCGGTCTCTCTCTCTCAGTGTGCTTTTCTCTCGATGAGGCGCTCTCTCTCTCTCTATCCCACTGTCTCTCGGTGGGTCTCTCTAGCTCTCTCGGTCTCGGGGTCTCCCAATCTCCGCCTCGGGCTCTCTCTCTCTGTCTCGGGGTCGCTCTAGCTTTCTCGGTCTCGGGGTCTCTGTCTCGGTCTCTCTCTCCCTCTCTGTCTCGGTGTGTGTCTCTCTCTCCCACCCTGTCTCTGTCTCTCTCCCTCTCTGTGTCTCTCTCTCCTTCTGTCTCTCTCTCTCTCCACCTCTCTGTCACTTTCTCTCTCTCTCCCTCTATGTCTCGGTCTTTGTCCATGTCACTGTCTCTCTATCTCTCCCTCTATGTCTCGGTCTCTCACTCTCTCTCCCTCTATGTCTCGGTCTCTCTCTGTATCTCGGTCTCTCTCCCTCTCTGTCGCGGTGTGTGTGTCTCTCTCCCGCTCTGTCTCTGTCTCTCTCTCGCTCTGTTTCGTTGCCTCTCTTGCTGTCTCGCTGTCTCTCTCTCGCTGTCTCAGTGTCTCGGTCCCTCTCTCTCTCCCTCCCTGTCTCGGACTCTCTCACCCTCTCCATCTTGATCTTGGTCTCTTCCTCTCTCGGCCTCGGTCCCTGCCTTGGTCTCTCTCTCCGTCTCCGTCTCGATCTCTCTCTCTCTCTCTCTCTCCGTCTCGATCTCGATCTCGATCTCTCTCCCTCTCTCCGTCTCGATCTCTCTCTCTCTCTGTGACGGTCTCTCTCTCTCTCTCCGTCACGGTCTCTCTCTCTCCGTCACGGTCTCTCTCTCTCCGTCACGGTCTCTCTCTCCGTCATGGTCTCTCTTTCTCTCCGTCTCGGTCTCTCTCCCTCCGTCTCGGTCCCTTTCTCTCTCTCTCCGTCTCGGTCACTTTCTCTCTCTCTCTCCGTGTCAGTCTCTCTTTCTCTGTCTCAGTGATGGTCTCTCTCTCTCTCCGTCTCGATCTCTTTCTCTCTCTCTCCGTCTCGGTCTGTCTTTCTCTGTCTCGGTGACGGTGTCTGTCTCTCTCTCTCTCTCTCTGTCTCGGTCTGTTTCTCTCTCTGTCACGGCCTCTCTCTCTCTCTCTCTGTCACGGTCTCTCTCTGTCACGGTCTCTCTCTGTCACGGTCTCTCTCTGTCACGGTCTCTCTCTGTCACGGTCTCTCTCTGTCACGGTCTCTCTCTCCGTCACGGTCTCTCTCTCTCTCTCCGTCACGGTCTCTCTCTCTCTCTCCATCTCGGTCTCTTTCTCTCTCTCCATCTCGGTCTTGGTCTCTTTCTCTCTCTCCATCTCGGTCTTGGTCTCTTTCTCTCTCTCCATCTCGGTCTTGGTCTCTCCCTCTCCCTCTCCGTCTCAGTCACTCGGCCTCTTTCTTTATCTCCGTCTCGGTCTCTTTCTTTCTCTCCGTCTCGGTCTCTTTCTCTCTCTCCGTCTCGGTCTCTCTCTCTCTCTCCGTCTCGGTCTCTCTCTCTCCGTCTCGGTCTCTCTCTCTGTCCGTCTCGGTCTCTCTCTCTGTCCGTCTCGGTCTCTCTCTCTGTCCGTCTCGGTCTCTCTCTCTGTCCGTCTCGGTCTCTCTCTCTGTCCGTCTCGGTCTCTCTCTCTCTCCGTCTCGGTCTCTCTCTCTCTCTCCGTCTCGGTCTCTCTCTCTCTCCGTCTCGGTCTCTCTCTCTCTCCGTCTCGGTCTCTCTCTTTCTCTCCATCTCGGACTCTCTCTCTCTTTCTCTCCGTCTCAGTCTCTCTCTCTCTCTCTCTCTCTCTCCATCTCGGTCTCTCTCTCTCTTTCTCTCCGTCTCAGTCTCTCTCTCTTTCTCTCCGTCTCGGTCTCTCTCTCTTTCTCTCCGTCTCGGTCTCTCTCTTTCTCTCCGTCTCGGTCTCTCTCTTTCTCTCCGTCTCGGTCTCTCTCTTTCTCTCCGTCTCGGTCTCTCTCTTTCTCTCCGTCTCGGTCTCTCTCTTTCTCTCCGTCTCGGTCTCTCTCTTTCTCTCCGTCTCGGTCTCTCTCTCTCACTCTTTCTCTCCGTCTCGGTCTCTCTCTCTCACTCTTTCTCTCCGTCTCGGTCTCTCTCTCTCACTCTTTCTCTCCGTCTCGGTCTCTCTCTCTCACTCTTTCTCTCCGTCTCGGTCTCTCTCTTTCTCTCGGTCTCAGTCTCTCTCCGTCTCGGCCTCTCTCTCTTTCTCTCCGTCTCGGTCTCTCTCTTTCTCTCCGTCTCGGTCTCTCTCTCTCTCTCCGTCTCGATCTCTTTCTCTCTCCGTCTCGGTCTGTCTTTCTCTGTCTCGGTGACGGTGTCTGTCTCTCTCTCTCTCTCTCTCTCTCTGTCTCGGTCTGTTTCTCTCTCTCTCTGTCACGGCCTCTCTCTCTCTCCGTCATGGTCTCTCTCTCTCTCTCCGTCTCAGTCTCTCTCTCTCTCTCCGTCTCGGTCTCTCTCTCTCTCTCCATCTCGGACTCTCTCTCTCTCTTTCTCTCCGTCTCAGTCTCTCTCTCTCTCTCTCCATCTCGGTCTCTCTCTCTCTTTCTCTCCGTCTCGGTCTCTCTCTCTCTTTCTCTCCGTCTCGGTCTCTCTCTTTCTCTCCGTCTCGGTCTCTCTCTTTCTCTCCGTCTCGGTCTCTCTCTTTCTCTCCGTCTCGGTCTCTCTCTTTCTCTCCGTCTCGGTCTCTCTCTCTCACTCTTTCTCTCCGTCACGGTCTCTCTCTCTCACTCTTTCTCTCCGTCTCGGTCTCTCTCTTTCTCTCGGTCTCAGTCTCTCTCTCTTTCTCTCCGTCTCGGCCTCTCTCTCTTTCTCTTTGTCTCGGTCTCTCTTTCTCTCCATCTCGGTCTCTCTCTTTCTCTCCGTCTCGGTCTCGCTCTCTCTCTCCGTCTCGATCTCTTTCTCTCTCTCTCCGTCTCGGTCTGTCTTTCTCTGTCTCGGTGACGGTGTCTGTCTCTCTCTCTCTCTCTCTGTCTCGGTCTGTTTCTCTCTCTCTCTGTCACGGCCTCTCTCTCCGTCACGGTCTCTCTCCGTCACGGTCTCTCTCTGTCACGGCCTCTCTCTCTCTCCGTCACGGTCTCTCTCTCTCTCTCCGTCACGGTCTCTCTCTCTCTCTCTCCGTCACGGTCTCTCTCTCTCTCCGTCACGGTCTCTCTTTCTCTCCGTCTTGGTCTCTTTCTCTCTCTCCATCTCGGTCTTGGTCTCTCCCTCTCTCTCTCCGTCTCAGTCACTCGGCCTCTTTCTTTCTCTCTGTCTCGGTCTCTTTCTTTCTCTCTGTCTCGGTCTTTTTCTCTCTCTCTGTCTCGGTCACTTTCTCTCTCTCTCTCCGTGTCAGTCTCTCTTTCTCTGTCTCGGTGATGGTCTCTCTCTCTCTCCGTCTCGATCTCTTTCTCTCTCTCTCCGTCTCGGTCTGTCTTTCTCTGTCTCGGTGACGGTGTCTGTCTCTCTCTCTCTCTCTCTCTCTCTCTCTGTCTCGGTCTGTTTCTCTCTCTCTCTGTCACGGCCTCTCTCTCTCTCTCTCTGTCACGGTCTCTCTCTGTCACGGTCTCTCTCCGTCACGGTCTCTCTCTCTCTCTCCGTCACGGTCTCTCTCTCTCTCTCCATCTCGGTCTTGGTCTCTTTCTCTCTCTCCATCTCGGTCTTGGTCTCTTTCTCTCTCTCCATCTCGGTCTTGGTCTCTCCCTCTCTCTCTCCGTCTCAGTCACTCGGCCTCTTTATTTATCTCCGTCTCGGTCTCTTTCTTTCTCTCCGTCTCGGTCTCTTTCTCTCTCTCCGTCTCGGTCTCTCTCTCTCTCTCCGTCTCGGTCTCTCTCTCTCCGTCTCGGTCTCTCTCTCTCTCTCCGTCTCGGTCTCTCTCTCTCCGTCTCGGTCTCTCTCTCTCTCTCCGTCTCGGTCTCTCTCTCTCTCCGTCTCGGTCTCTCTCTCTCTCCGTCTCGGTCTCTCTCTCTCTCCGTCTCGGTCTCTCTCTCTCCGTCTCGGTCTCTCTCTCTCCGTCTCGGTCTCTCTCTCTCTCCATCTCGGACTCTCTCTCTCTCTTTCTCTCCGTCTCAGTCTCTCTCTCTCTTTCTCTCCGTCTCAGTCTCTCTCTCTCTCCATCTCGGTCTCTTTCTCTCCGTCTCAGTCTCTCT